>NC_091947.1:22272114-22559614 GCF_041260155.1 Ptychodera flava | reverse complement strand
ACATACAAAACTTTGAAGAGTAAAAGTAGTTCACATCACGAAGAACAAGGGCTTCGACATATTCTGCTTAGTTTGTAACATGAATCTCATATCGGCATGTTCAATTGCCTGCATCAAGAATCAACCATCGTCAAACGTCGTTAAAGCGCAAGAATACTCTATCACAGCATACTTTGGTGATCCCCAGATTTGATTCATACAAACTGATCAGTATCATGAACGCAAAATTACGTCGGTGATTTCAAAATTATCAAGACGAAGTTTTACTCGGTTTGACTTGCCAAAGAAACGCAAGTAAAACCTTGCTCAGATTGGCTACAGTTTTCTTTACAGGTATGTAAGGGTGGCTGACCATAATCTTCGGAGGGTTTACAGTTGCAATATTATGTGTAGGTGTATCAGTTCTTCTTGGCTTGTGCTGGTTGCTGCAAGAAAATAAGGAAAACATTTTTGTTCATTATTAATAATGAAAAAAAACCGACAAGTGCTTATTAATAATTTTCCACAGATGTCTAAACTCTATATTTACATGCAAATTCTGTCAAAAAACACATAGTTTGACGTAAGATAATTTAAGCTTGAATTATCTTACGTCAAACTTATGGGTTTTTTTTGACAGAATTTGGATGTAAATATAGAGTCAACTGAAATTAAACATTCTCCCCGAAAGTATAAAAGCATTGGGATAGAGTAAATGTATGCATTGCGTGATAAATCTTCGTTTTGATTTTTCTAGTATTCCCAGTAAACCCTGCACTTGCAGCGGTAATATGCCGATGGACTACCAATTGTCTACCAATGGCAATGAGACAATCGTGTTATGACGACAGGTTGACGTAATCTAGGAGGTTTATATCGGGCCGTGTTAGCAGGCAGATTACGGCCGTAATATGTGAACGTGGTTGAGTAAGGAGAGAGCAGACCATGGGTAGCAACTGAGTTCCTCAATAGACTGTCAAATGCACATTTTATTGAGAATATCACATATTGAGAGGGAAGAATAAATCATGTCAATCTTCCCAGGTATATCTACCCTGACCCTGTGACACAAAGGCATAAATGACTGACAGAAAATCATGCATCTTTCATACAAAGTCGATCACATCATGTCCTGATAACTTCAACCAAACTCCATGGGGCACGAACAGCATCCAATTATTGTCTCTTTCACAAACCATTCAAGATCTTAAGTCGTTAAAAACTTTGAAATTAATCAATATTCATGACGACCAAGGTGCAGTTCCATAGTTTTGTCTACCACTGGGGTTCAGTCAATGTCAAGGATAAAATAATCTACAAAACTGATCAAAGATCTGCCCATTTTGTTCCTTTCTTATCATCCTATACATAAACCTACCTCCTTATGCCTCCTCGTAACGTAAACCTTAGTTGCTTTCAGCTTTTTACTCTCAGCTTTTCGTCCATTAGTACCAGCACTCGCTGATGGCTGGGGCCCAGTCCCACTTGAGCATGCAGAGGGATTATTCTCAGTACTAGTTTCTCCGGAGGGCGCACTTTCATTATCTTGTGAAGGCTCTTGGGTCTTATCTTCTGAAGGCTTGTTGTGTAGGGGCTGAAGCATATATGCCGCAGACCGTCCAACAGAATGCTCAGTCTTTGCATCTCCTCCGGATTGGGCAGACCGTTCAGCAGAATCGTTTTTTCGTTCAGCTTTTGCATCTCTTCCGGATTGGGCGTATCGGTCTTGCATTTTCAGTCGTAAATTAGGTGGAAATGCCAGCTCATTTCCTAGTATTATCTTCGCCCACTAGATTGTAAATACAAAAGCTTTGAAATAATCATTTAGCAAATTTGGCCGAATTAGTTTACTTGTCGCAGAAAAGTTGCAATGTTGAGTTTAGTGCAAACACTGACTTAGTAAAATAAATAGGAAGTAAAGAGCAAACTAACAGACGCCCGTCTCCTTTTCTTATTGTCCAGTAGTTATCCATAATTGCTTCAAAACGTATTACAGTGTTAGACAAATAAGGAGTCAATGAACTCATGTTCCTTCCCGATGCTTGCAATGTTCCGAGTGCGTGCTCTTGGTCATGAAAATCAGATCTTGTCTGTGAATAGAATTCTTTAAGTATACCACCGATCCATCAATGGGGTCGTTGAAAAATAAGGCACCAGAATGATTTTTGTTCTTCAAAAGAAACCCTACCTGTCTGTGCCACTCATTGTGGTTTGTGGCTTGCTTGTTGAATGTGTTACCCATCATGGCGATCAGCATGTTGATTAGCAACAAAGTCACCAGAATCATGTAGACTACAAACAACAACTGTCGTTACGAAAATAAAATTAACCAGGGGTTATTTTTCATAAAAGATAACTCGAATTGCCTTAATCACGTAATTTCGAAGAGAAAACATTCCATCTACGCATCCTGTAAAATATTTTTGGGTAATAATTTTAGCCTCACCATGAATCATTATTATCTTTTATTGAAAAGTGGATTTAAGCTTATGTGCAATTAAGAAATCAAGATCGACAAAATTTGATAAACGTTTGCAAGATACAGTTTGTTGAAGTTTCGCCATAGTGTACAATATAAATAACGAAAGCAAACTTTGCACAACATAGTGTATCAGGTGAAGCCGAGGAATTATCGAGTGCAAAGTTTGCTTAGGTCCATTATGGGCTGGTAGGGTGTATTTTATTGCTATTATTTTATAATTTTGGCGATGCAAGTGAATTTGAAGATGTAGGAAACATCTTGGGCCACAATGCTGGATAATAAGATACACTCTCAGTAATAATCTTAGGGTATGACGTCACGAAATTCACTGGTATTGTCAAAGCTATAATATATTATGGATATCAAACGGCCTTCCGCTACATGTCCAGGAATCTTAAAGGTAATATAAGGGGAGAACAGAAATTATCGCTAACCTTGGGTAAGTTTATGTAACGGGTATCATCAAAGGACGCATAGATGTCTTGAAATTCACCAAGTGACATGATGAACAGCCCTAGCAGGGCATTGATAGGGTCGTTAAACAAAGTGCTCGGCGTGCCGATGAAAGCAATGTACATAGCTGAAAAATGGAAATCACACTGCATTCAGTCCTGTTGGATTTTTCAACAAGAAGTAAAAGTGACAAGGAAAAACACATCAAAATCACTGTGCAGGGAATCATGTGTCTCAGTCTGTGTGGACTGATGCGAAATGAAAATTTTACACACATGCAATAGTTCTTGGAATTAAATTAGAAACATATGCAGTGGCCCTAAGATACAAACGCTTACACAGACTTTGTCATTATTAATTGAAGTAATAATACATTTTCGAAAAAGATTAATCATAGGTGGATGAAATGATCTCAAGAAAATATGATATTCAATCTGTTACCTTGAGAAAATCCCACCAGGAAGACGAGGTAGATAGCAAAGAACTTCAATAGATCACCCCAAAGCATCTTATCAATCATCCCCAGAAACGGACCAATGAATTTGAACGGACTGAAAACGAATGACATGTCAGTGTATCAAGATAGAATGACATATATTTGTACTATCAAACTTTTACATCATTATTTTTGCTCTACCGCTTGTTCAGGCTAATTTTGGAGTTCCAGGACTAAATAAAGTTTTCATAGGCTTATTTTTGTGAAAATCGAAATACTAATTCCCCCATAGAATTAACACAGGGATAGCGGCCAATTTGAATTTCAAGTATGGGTAAATGTTTGGTAATTTGTTTCTCTGGTGCCAAAATTTGCATGGTGACCTCGATTATCACTCTTCATTTTGAAAGAGAATGGTTTAAAGTTTGCTTGAGGAAAGTATAAGCGAAAGTTTAATTCTAGAAAAGACGAAACACATTACACGTATATAATAGTTAAGGCGTAACAGCTACGTAGGATGACATATGAGCATTTAAATTTTCCGCTCCACAAATATGGACGAATAACCTTTGTATGGAGCAAAAAAGAGGCACTACATTTTTTGTGTACCTTAATCATAAAGTGATAATATTGCATTGTATAATTATTGTATTCTAACCATGTGGAGTTTGTTCTTGGATGAAGAACGTGCACATCATTTTCTACTTTACCTGAGGAAGTATATGAAGTACGGACATGTCAACAGCAGTGAAAACATTACCATAACGTCTTCATAAACTGGAATGCAGGCTATACGACCAGGTACAGCCAAAAGGAGACAGATTACCGAAACCAAGAAGACTCCGTTTGCAGAGGGATGCCACTAATAAAAGAAAAGTAATGCTGTATCAGATTTATCGGCAGCCTTGTATAAAGAGAAATCAATCAGCCTGTTTGTCTCAAAATGGCTGTAAGTTATGGACATTTTTATCGTTCGACTCCTATCACTGTAATATCATTTGTAGGATAAGTTGTACCGATATCATGTGGTGTTGCGTGACTTTCTTCTCACCTTTTCTCGTCTTTCACGCCTGCTATCTAAAACCATTGCTTGCACTTTCACTGAAATGTAATTTAAAGTCTTGGAAAAAGCATACCGTGGCCATCTTTTTCGTCCGTTTATCTTTACTCACCAAATTTTTATCACAAAAGTCCCTAAGGCCATTGTCTATAATTTCTTTGATGAAGAATGCCAGATAGAGACTGGTTCCGAGCAGACACGTCACTTCAAAGGCTATGCGTATCTGAAATAACAAATAACCAAACGATAAACATCCAGAATATTTAACATTAGCATTTAACATCGTTTATTCATAATAGCTATGTATAAAGCTGTACAACGGAAAACCGATTTCGAAATAAATGGTAGAAATATGAATGGGAAAACTGTGAAATACAAGGGAACAATGAATGCATAGATATTTACAATTAAAATACAGAAAATTCAAAAACATTGGGATATAGAAAAGACAGAGCAGTTGAGTAGTAGTGGTAGTTGTAGGATGCTACATGACTGAGCTATCGATATACCTGGTCATCGGAAGTGTGATGATTGAGAAGATAGCAATCATCCGATACTGTGATGTTTTGGAGCTCATAACCTTCGCCTACAGAGACGTTCACTTCTTTTGTTGTAGCATACGGGTCCTGACAAAAGAAAACAATGATTGTGGTGTACATTTTACTAATAATGTAACTCCTTTGAATGGGGTGATTCTTGTACAAATCGAAATAGCACTGGAAAGACTGACACTTTTTTTGCTAGAAAGTTTCACACAGCTGCGCGGCCAACTGTCAATACAGATTCGAAAGGACACGGTATATGCTTAACTCGTTTAAATCATCATTTTTCTTCATACGTCATGCAGGTAAATATGTTATCATTATATGATTCCTATTGTACATATTAAATGATCTTGAAAAGCTTAAAAAAAGTTAAAAGTACCGGAGCAGAACCAAGAAATACATGTAGCTTTTGAACGCAGAAAGAGAACAATCTTTTTCTTTTGAATTTCAAATGAATCACTCATTGTGTGCCATTGTCAAACCGCCTGTTGAACGTAATGAGTCCACGGATCACTGGAGAACCTGCAAATTATTTTATTATCTCCTCACATCATGAAATTTACAGACGAAACGAAACAAAAACACAACAATTTCATGATCATTTGGGGACATGATTGCTCTCTCCGCGTGTCTGTAGTGTCTACGTCTAATACTTCTCTCTGTCTCTGTCTCTGTCTTTCTGTGTCTGTGTCTGTCTGTCTGTGTCTGTCTGTCTGTCTGACTCTCTCTCTCTCTCTCTCTCTCTCTCTCTCTCTCTCTCTCTCTCTCTCTCTCTCTCTCTCTCTCTCTTCTGCTGGCATGAAGGAAAAGTTACTCGTGCAGGTAACTAGATTTATGGAATTACCTCTCCTGGTCGCAGGTACAGATTTGCTGTTAGGATTGCGAGGTACACAAAGAAGAGAAACCATTTAAGGCCAAAATAATATTTCCCACACTGCCACTTCTCCTTAAGGATCTCCCACACAATCCCATCCATCAAATCAAGGTGCTCTTGTCCTTTCTACAATGTTAGAATACACATAACTATTTATTAGAGAAACTAGATACAATTTATGGTAAAATGTTCAATAATATCATCTTTGGAAAATTGAACAAAAAAACTGGATAGCATTTGAATTTTTTAAAAATTTCACTTATAGTTGTGATTGCTGATTACATTAACTTATAGAAATCTAAAAGTGCTATCAACAAATAGTTTCCACCAATTTTGTCTTCGATCAAGGATCTTAGATTTTTTCCGAATGGAAAAGTATACTGATACAAGAAGGTAAATAACAAATTTTGGTAACAACATGATGCAACTGCTGTATATGGGAAACATATTTCCAAACGATACTTGCCTGGTTTACGATGATATGTAGAGCTGATTTTCGGTCGATTTCCCCATCTGTACCAATAGTATCAAACCCATCGAGGGCATAGGCAGCACAAGTCACATCCCCATAGGTCCAGTACTTGTCTCTCTCGTATTCCAGTATATGATCAAACATTTCTTTTCTTGCCAAGGTAGCAGCCAAGTTCAAAGGTGTCAGGCCCTGTTTATTGCGAAGATTTGGGTCGGCCCCCCTATCGCGGGCTAGGTTGTACATATCCTGCGATATACAATATATGGGTGTACTATAAGCTCAAATACGACGCAGGTGAGAGTGATAGAGCTAAAACAAAGAAAGCGAAAAAACACATAATTTGCATACTGAGCGATGAAATATTGTAAATTCCCAATTACCGTAGTATCATTTTTATAGTGATAAGTTATTAGAATGTATGGATATGTTTTTCAGTAAGACACTAACCTTTTGATCGTGTATAACCGTCATGTGTAGAGCAGTGTTACCGTTGAAGTCTACATTGTTAATTAATTTCATTTTTTCCTTTGCTTCCCTTATCTCTTCCTTGGCTTCCTTCATCTTGACCTCGGCTTCCTTCCTCTTTCCCTCAGCTTCCTTCCTCTTTTCTTCGGTTTTGGCTACTTGTATGTTTTTCTTGGCGTCCTGTAAGTTTCTCTCGGCTTCCTGTATGCTTTTCTGGGCTTCCTGCATGTTTATCACGGCTGACTTCATGTTTTCCTCAAAGTTGGCTTTCTCCAATAACAATTTAAATATCTTTTCTTGACCAAGGCTTGCAGCAAATGACAATGGATATTCGCCCCAGTAAGTCAATCTATCAAATAAATGGGGCCAAACGGTGAAGAACTTATCCACCCACAGATCACATGTTTAATATTTTTGCTTCTCGGCGTTGGCATCGAAAACATGGAAATTACTATGACGATCGCAAGTGTGATTTCAATCACCCGAATAGTTTTACACTCCGAAGGGGTTACGGTTGCATCTTCAATCATTGCAAGTTGCAAATATGGTATTATTATATCCACATTTTCTGGCATTTTTTGAGGCATATAAAAGTTTGTCAGATGTGCTGAGTGTTTTCAATTGTGCAAACTCCGTTCCAAATTTACCTCGAAAGGTTTTATTGAACTAACGCTAAACTTCCACCTAGAAAGGTGCCAATAATGGACACTCAGATAGATACCTTAACATTACAAATTAAGCTGCCATAAACATTTTAATATCATAATCATTCCTAATGATTTCGGATGACTTTCGCTGGGCAACCACATTGATCGAACATATTAATAGTTATGTTTTATGATATTGTCAACCAAAATACAAGGTCTAGCCTTTAAGATATTAGACGACCCAATTTTGTTTTACATTGAATAGTATTAGGTCGATGACAAACATTTTTAAGAATCGTTTATTTAGCAACACTTAACTATCGAATGATGTTGGTGCCGCGCCCTATGCAAACTAATCTCGTCTCATTCTGCTTCTACACCTGCGTATCAGCAGACAGTTGGAATCATCCCATGAGTTTCCACTGACACAGATAGACGTACAAAGGAAAATAGACAAAGAAAATGACAATTTGACAGCTACCGATAGACATTTAGTTGTCTTGAGTTAAAAAGGAGGTTAAACTCTAAGAAAAGCCATTAACACAAACTTTGTGCTGCATTCGCTAAAAACACTAATATTATTGTGTGAACTGCTCTGTTTTGTATTATGTGAAAATATCGGATATATATATATATATATATATATATATATATATATATATATATATATATATATATATATATATCTCGAAGTATACATATGTTCTCGTGGGAAATTACAGCGTTCAATGCTAAGCAGAGCGTTATAAATAAACAGATTACTTCAAGTACAAAGTAATGAAATCGATTACTTAAGTTTCATGCATCCTGCAATCCTCAGATAGAAGTGAAAGGATTACTGGCTTGACACTCTTACATATATGATTAGGACGAACCATTCTATTTGTAGGTGGTGTTAAAATTCGATAAATAATATATGTTTTTGTGGCGACATTTTTAAACCAACTCAGAGCATTTGTTTAACAGTGTAGATTTGTCAGCATTGATAATGTGCAGCTTTTCTGATACACAAAGATTACATCACTTGCTTATGTTAGAGTAGCTCCATGCTTTATCAATGATTGACCACGAATTGTCTACAGATGGAAAAATTCTGAATGTAGCCCACAACCGTTACTGTGTGAAATTTGAACGATGTTATACAATGATGGGGACCCATACAAGTTGCTCACGGGAACCTAAATTTAATGTATATTAAAGACTCCTTAAAGAAATGAAACAACACAATATGTTCACATATCGAACCCTAAACTCATCCTCATGGCCTCCGTTTTTAAACATTAGAAAAACGTTTTCTCTAGAACCACTCCTTGAACAAAGAACAGTGAAGTCAAAATGTCTTGAAACCAATACACATCCTGAACTATCAACTGATCTGTGCTGAAGATTGCTCGATTGCCTATCGAAGGAAGAGAAGTTCGCATGCACATGGCGATCTGAAGATCAATAAACTTCGTCAGACATTGAGAAAGAGTGAGCACATATCCTGCCCCGTATCTGGTACAAGCTATTCTCTAAAATATTTTGTTGAAATGGCAATTTGACCATTTATACATATATAGGTAGATAGATACGATAGATACAGCACCCTGCTGATGATTTCTACCTTATTACTTTATGTGTATTGTCAATTGGGAGGAAAAAGCGCAGACGTTCGGAAATCTGCGTCATAGTCAAATATTTACATATGCAAAAAATCGAAGAAACGAACTAATCGACGGACAGAGAACAAAATATAAGACAACAAAGTTAAAAGTACTTCCGGTCATACGACCGACAATTAACTGACATTAGGTGTGTGGAAAAGCGTGCTCACGCACATCGTATCCCACATTTCGTACCCGCATTTCTCTGAACAAATTCATTAAATGGCATTTTGACCGTTTACTCACCCTTCATAATTTGTTTTCTGACACGTTTCACTGCCAGGATAAACTGCACAGGACTCCTTTAGGTCGTCTGGTAAAAAGAACGCTCCAAAGCACCTTTCGGTAACATCAGCTCCATTTTCAAGGAGAAACTCCACCATATCTGTATCTTCGTTTACTATTGCCATATGAAGGGGCGATTCACCTGCAAACAACGCATGCGCAGCTGTCTTTAATATTGGACTCTGATGGTGGTAGGTATGTTACGATTTCTACGTAATTTGCAGTGATTATTCATGAGAGTCATGAAACTAAGGGTGTTGAAGAAGAAGGCATCAAAATGGATAAAAATTGCAATTATTTGTATTTTAATGATTTCGCACACATAAAACAACAAAGCTCATTGTTCGAATTCTACTCAGACCTCATTTTGTTAGTGTACCACGCATATAGCAGGACCAATCATGGTGGAGATCTTTCAAAATGAAATAAAAACCATACATGGGGCGCTTTTCATCAAACTCTTCATGTTCAGAACTCAATAATTTCTGCAACAAATTATCAAGAGTGAGCTCATAATTTCGAAACGAATATTCATGCACAGCAGTAAAACTCACCGTAATATTCGTCTCCGAGGTAAATATCATGAACTAAACTGGGAAACACTTCAACCAACATCTTTGCAAGTCTCCTATGATCAGCAGAATTTTTCATCAACATGCAGATGTGAAGTATTGTTTCTCCAACCTTTCCTCGTTTGTCGATTTTCCAGCACACAAATTTCTCGCCACAGCCTGCATTGCAAAGAAATTGTGGACGAGATAAGACCCTTATTCGGCTATCGTTTACGTTATATCTATTTCATATTCATTATTCGGCCGTTGTAGAAAATATGAACCAAACAGTTTGACAGTGTGTCATTTATTTTTCAGAGTATTTGTGTGGCAAACATGAGAATAGCTAGTCTTGAAATAGGCAAATGTAAGAATGAAGCATTTGAATAATATCTTGGTGTTTCGGCATTCGTTGAGTGTGTAAATTACCAATTGTCATGAGCAATATCTATCCAACTAAAGTCGAATTTGTTTGGCAACAATTACTATATCCCTTTAATTAAAATATTATTAAGTATGCAAATTAGCGATGAACATTTATGGAACTGATAAAAGTGTTTCACCGCTACTATCTCTTTTTACCGTAAACATATATGGCACATTTCATAAAATTTGGTTTAGTCCTAGATATATATCCCTAATTGGAAACGTTCATTTAATATGCAAATATGTGATGTCAATGGCATTGAAATTTGTCGTGCGTAAGTATGGTCAATATCTGGAGCATGAATCATGGGGTTTATGCCGTCTGACTTCGGGACAATTAATCGTAAACAGTAGAATTCATTATGCAAGCCGTAACCACATAAATTACACCAGTCATGACATTCCCAAGCATAATCTGTGCGCCAAATTTTATTCCGATATGTGCACCCGTTATTGATTTAAAGCCTAATTGCAGAAGTTAATCAAATAAATATGAATTAGCAATTAACTTCCATGTCACCTCTTAATATCTTTCACTGCTTTTGTGTCTTTGTGTGACCAACATTTGCATGATGTCTCATCAAATTTAGCGCGGCTGTTCTTGAATTATATAAACTTTTCTGAAATAATTAAGTGTGCAAATTAACCTAAATATGCAAGCAACATCTACGAAGAACTAATTAGATCTCGCTATTCTAAAACCGAATCTACGTACCAAATTCAGTTCCGAGTTATTCTTGAGATGTTGCACCGATAGAGAGACAGGCAGACAGACAGACAGACATGAAAGACAAGTTGATAGTGGTACAACGATAGTAGCTCACATGTGTGGACAAGTGAACCAATAAATCTAGTTATTTTTAAAATTTACCGCACACATTTGTGATCATTGCCATTATGCAAATGACTACAAATTGTTGAAAAGAACGAACTGACTATTTTGATATCAACATTTTCCCACACTGTCAAATTATTCTAACTCTTGGCGCATTTCTATGATATTGCTATTGGTTAAATGTTACTCTTCTAAGTCAAATTTCTGTTATTCTTTTCGCCACAGGTGATAGTTTTTTGGTCAAACATCAATCGGTTGGCTGCACATTTTTTAACAGATGGCGTGAGCTCATTGCCTCGCAAAGTTATTAATTACTGTGACAAATCCGCAAAAAAATCACGACTATCGCAAAGTTGCAGTGATATTTTTTGCAATAGTTCCTCAGTGGTTACTCCTTCCTATGGAAATCCGGTCACGACATGCGACATGCGACCTGCGACTTCAAAACTGCGACCTGCGTCCTGCGTGTTTGTCAAACTGCGACCTGCGGCCTGCGTAGGGTTAGTGTTAGGGTTAGGTTTTCTCGTGTAGCGTCTACTTCATCCTCAACCCGCCGGGGAAGATTGATCGTGAATGCGTTGAAGTAAAAAATATAAATGAATGGGATAGAAGCCGGGCGGTGTAGCAATGTCGGGCGGAAGTGAAATAAAACCAAGGAAAATGGGTCGGCAGTAATGTCGGGGAAAAAACAGGCAAGGCGGCGAAGGGAACGGAGGAAAATAAATGCTTGAGAGGTGGAGAAAGTGGAAGAATATGGGTGGTATAGAGACGGCAAGGCAGGCCGGTGCGGGCGGTGTAGCAATTTCGGGCGGAATTGAAATAAAAGTAAGGAAAAATGAGTCGGCAAGAATTTCGGGAAAAAACAGGCAAGGCGGCGAAGGGAACGGCGGAAAATAAATGCTTGGGAGGAGGAGAACGTAAAGGAATATGGGTGGTAAAGTTATGGCAGGTTAGGCCGGTGCGCAAATGTTGGGCGGATGTCAGGAAAATGGACAGTGGAAAAAGACAGGTAAGGCGACAAAGAGGACGATCGAAAAAAAAACACAGTGGTGGTTGTATGGAGATTTCAGGGCCGGGCGGTGTGCAAATGTCGGGCGGAGTTGCAATAAATGTGGGGGAAAAGCCAGGCAATAATGTTGGACAAAACAGGCAAGGCGGCGAGGGGAACGGAGGAGAATAAATTCTTGAAAGGAGGAGAAAGTGTAGGGTATTGGTGGTATAGAGACGGCAGGGCAGGCTGGTGCACAAAAGTCGGGTGGAATTGACTATCTGATTGTTCGGAAAATGTGCCGGCAATACAGGCCAAAGACACAGGCTAGGCGGCGAAAGGAACGGTGGAAAATAAATAAATGAAAGAAAGAAAGGAGGGAAAAGTGAAAGTTTTGGTGGTATAGAGATTTCGGAGCCGGGCGGTGTAGCAATGTCGGGCGAAGTTGAAATAAAAGTAAGGAAAACGGGTCGGCAATAATGTCGGGAAAAAACAGGCAAGGCGGCGAAGGGAACGGCGGAAAATTAATGCTTGAGAGGTGGAGAAAGTGGAAGAATTGGTGGCTAGGGAAACGGAGGAGAATAAGTGCTTGAAAGGAGGAGAAAGTGTAGGGTATTGGTGGTATAGAGACGGCAGGGCAGGCCAGTGGACAAATGTCGGGCGGAATTGAATATCTGACTGTTCGGAAAATGGGCCGGCAATACAGGCCAAAAATACTCGCAAGGCGGCGAAAGGAACGGTGGAAAATAAATAAAAGTAAGAGAGAAAGGAGGGAAAAGTGTTAAGTTAAGGTGGTGTGGTTAGGGGTAGGGTTAGGGGTTAGGGTTAGGGGTAGGGTTAGGGAAGTCGGACCCCCAACCAGAAGACAAGTTTTGAGCCTTGCCGCTCCCCAACGCCGCCCGGCCGCCGGGAGCCGACGCATCTCTGCGGCTGAGCGCCCACCGTGCAACCGTACCCCGAAGTCGGACCCCCGACAAGAAGACATGTTTTCAGGCTTGCCTCTCCCCAACGCCGCCGGCCAGGGCAACGTGTAGCTGGGGTTAGGTCGCAGATCACAATTTAAAGACGCAGGCCGGGGACGCAGGTCGCATGTCGTGACTGGTACCTGCGTCCCCGGCCTGCGTCTGTGATCTACGACCTAACCCCAGCTACACGTTGCCCTGGCCGGGGGCGTTGGGGAGAGGCAAGGCTCAAAACTTGTCTTCTGGTTGGGGGTCCGACTTCCCTAACCCTAACTAACCCTAACTCTAACCACGGTCCCTCCACAAGGGACTGTGCTGTAACCCTACCCCTATCCGTAACCCTAACCCTAACCCCTAACCCTACACCTAACACTAACCCGACGCAGGTCGCAGTTTGATAAACACGCAGGACGCAGGTCGCAGTTTTGAAGTCGCAGGTCGCATGTCGCATGTCGTGACCGGATTTCCATATACCTTCCTAAAGCCACAATAAGTTAATGGCAAACTATCGGTAAGGCTATGCTCTGGTCAGAAACGAAAGCAGTCCAGTCTGACACAAATACATATTAATCACATATTCTATGTCGGGTTATCCATTGTGTTTGTCAGCGTGCTACATATTGTTTGGTCCTGTTTACTTCGCTCAGTTTCAATGATTCACAAAGCCTGCAGCCCTTTGGATATGGCTTGTTTTAAAGAAAGTCATTGCGTGCCTGGTTGCCATGGAGACAGAAAGACTATATTCGCTTCCGTCTACTGCAGCCAATGACGACAAATTTGTTCCCGGATAAAATGTTACGGTGAGAACATTACTTTATTATTATAATATTTAATACAATCAAAAGTAAGCAGCCTAAGTTACATCATTATGAATACCGTTTCAATTAATGGCACAATAAGTTACGAAAAACTGTTGCCGTATATCGTAACTTTTTACCCCCACCCCACCCCCTTTTCGAAAACAGTGTTTGCTGAATGAATTGCCTAGGGCTGGTTTATCAGACTTGCACGTAGACGAACATTTACTTTTTTCTGAACTTTTTCAACCGCTATCGTCCCAAGTGCCATAATTATAGCATTTTGGACTTCGATCTGAAAACAAACATTACCTGCCTTTGGTGCTGACGCGCTACCCATAAAGCTGCAAATACTCGAGTTTATAGCTTGCTATGCCCTTGGCATGATAGAAGGGCGAGATTGCCAGTTGACTTTCTTAATTGAGAAATAAATACAGTCTAATTCGAATTTAATGTAAACAATTATGGTAGCTAATTATTATTGTCGTTGCTGCTGTGGTTATTCATTAAACTAATTTCAAAAGATACAATCTATGTAAATAACGCTCTAGTCAACAAGCTTACAAGCTAAGATTATTTAGTTAATAACACGTTTGTAAATGTTTCAATTCTTCAACTAAGGTCACTGAGGATAGGCTACTGCCCTGTCGTATTGGCGATAAGCAGTTGAGAATGTTATCGTGTAATGGAGTTCTAGCTTTGTTGACCTTACTGGCAGGACGAAGTTGACCATAATACTCACCTTCTCTCCTGTTTTCACTATCTGACTCTACCTTTGATGATTTCCGCCTGTTGTTGACATGAGTATACTCCTGCTTCTTTAGCCTTTCCTCTTCTCTCCGCTTTATAACTTCTGTGATCGGCCTATTCTCTCCTTTACCGTTCCCATATAAAAACCCCAGGATTTTCTGTTTGATTTCCTCATCACGCAAGAATTTGACAAGATCGCTCTCTCCTTGGCCTTTCCTATGATGATCTAAATAACCCTCGATTTTCTCTTTGATTTCCTCATCAGGTAAGGGGTTGATTTTCTCTCTGATTTCCTCATCACTCAAGAGTTCGATTTTCTTTCGAATTTCCTCATCAGGTACGAGTTTCACAAGCTCACCACCATCATTCAGGTTTACAAGGTCGTAGGTTGGATCGGTTTTCTCCTCTCCCTTTTGTTTGCGCTTTTGATTATTCTCCGTCGCTGTAGTACTGCAAATGTTCTCCATTTTACGTGTAAACAGTTGTGGTCGACAGAGGATAGTTTACGTGGAACGGTCTACGTATGTATCCAAGTATAACGCTGTGTGCATTTTATTCATCAAGTTGGTAGTTTTAGCTTGGAGTGAACCATTTTGTTACCAGGGGGTCCGAATAATGAAGGGCTTTTTGTACGTGAGCTCGACGCAAAATGTCTCTTAATCGTGAAACTGGTGAGACGCTTTTAATTTTAACTTGATCTGTACATGATTTCTACTTTCTGGCCTTTGGTCTAAAATACGGTGAGAACGCTGTATTGAACAAAACCGCGAAGTTAAAGTTCCCGTCAGCTAACATTCTATTGGTGTGAAGGAGTGTATGTTTATGCTGTAATAAATTATGACCCCGCCGCTCATGCCGCCTTCGATTCTTTTTAGGGATCGACTTTTAGATATTTGGAGGGATGGCCCCAGAAACATTATTTAACCTTGCTGCTGTCGTTAAAATAATCATTTGGCCGGAGACAGAAAGAAACAGGTATGTTGATATTGGGCTTAGTCCCACAGACTATGTTAAATCTCAAATCGCAAGAAAACTCAGCGCCATCCTTGTGGTCATCTCTACCCTGCAATGAATGATCAGTCCCTGCCTACACATGTGCATGACTCTTTTATCAAGCTTTGTATGTTTCGCATAGACGACGCCGACAGAGGTATTTTAACATGTCAATATATTACTTTAGGGTAACAGTTGAAGGGAACAGTAAAGGATGTTCACAGCTGGCTGTTTCCTACGATTCTTTTCCAATCCAATTCTAATCCCCAGTGCCCAAGGAGGACCTCCCGTTGGCTCGTTTCCCCACAATGGAAGCGCCAACAAGCCTACCCTCTTCACATGATTTTGCTCTCAATAGGTAAACCATCGCAAACAACAAAGGCTTATTGCCTGCCCGCCCACGTAAGTTTTTCAAAGTTGATCGTCGAGCAAAATAAATCTCCTCGGCTGATACGAGAAACCAAATGGCTGCCCGCCAAAAAACAAACCGAGAACAGCTAAAGCTTTTAAAATTGCCAAGCGCGGAGGCGTCTTCAATTGCTTCATCCAGTCATTTAAATATATTTTGAAGCGAGAGTTAAGTCTTTGCGCAGTTGTCTATGCTATTATAACTTGTCACGGATGTCTCTCGCATTCTTTGCCGTCTGGAAGGTATTATCCCGTATTGATCTACTAGTACTTTGAAACTCTATTTCTTTGTGCGCTTGTAGTATCGTTTTCACTGTAGTCAGAGCATATGCGACGGTATCGTACGGCTTGACCACAAGGTGAGTATTGAATTATATGCTGTGGAGGACAGAACTTAAAATAGTTTGTGAATTTTTATTATAGTGTGTGGGTTCAATTGCACTTGTGCTTTCATCTAGTTCTCCATGCCTGTGTAACCTTTATAAAACGATGTCACTAACTTATCTTTAGTGCCCCGTTAGTGTCCTTGCGTTGTCAATGTGAGGAAAAAAACATGACTCGCACGATGGTCTGAGTTTGTTTGCTGAAACCACAGGCAGTAGAGAAACTACTATCTATGCTTAAACCAATGCGCTTTTCTACACATTACTGTACCGTTGCAAGTTTTTGCTGGTCACTTTGAAATAATAACGGTACATCAGAGAATCAATAGCAGTTTTCAAATATTAGTTCAAAGAGGAAAAGAATGAAAAACGCATTGGTTTCGAAAGTCGAGCAGTTCAGAGATAGTTTTGAAGTTTGATATCAATGCCAGATGAAACCGTGTATCGCTTGATAGCCGGGGCTTATCTTTTTCTTCTTGGTCTATTTCTATTAAACCACGCTAATCAATTGTAAACAATTACAAGTTAGACTTAAACACGATTGGAACTATTTGGGATAATTGGATGGTGAAGCAATGTTATCTCATCTGCTTTTCTTTTTACGTTACACACATGTTTTCATGAGTAATTTGTAATGTTGCAACATTAAGTCATAGGGCACCTAACACTTTTGAGAAATTTGAAAAATATGAAAATCCAATATCCCAAATTAGTTCCAATCGTGTTCTTAGTACGTTTCAGATCAATTGTTTAACCAGCATCATTTGGAAGAAAAAGTGCTCAGGAGATAAATCATGTACTCACAATTAGTTGGTTTGGTTTTAACTGTCGTATACTGTTCGACAAGGACTACTGACCTTCGTTAGTATTCAGTTCTGTCGTCATATATTGACAAGGGGTCGCCAAAGCTGTTATTTACGATCAAGGCACTATGCGCCTGAGGGATAGATATTAAGATTCTAATATTTTTGTACCGCATTGTGCTGGTCTGCTGCCTTGGGAGACTCATTTTGAAGCCATTGGTTTAAATAGAGTTTTCACTATATATCTTTTCCGGTGAAATCAAAGTTTTTGTGTGGCGTTAACATAAGATATATAACGACCACTTTGAATTTCGAAGTTGTGGTAAATTTAAAGCAGGTTGTTTTTCAACTCTTTGCTCTTTGATTTTCTACTCCTAGTTTTTGTTCTTGATTGTGACTTTGATTTGAAGATTCCTACATGAAAGTTTGGGCAGAGGTTAAACTTAGGCTCCTTTATTCTCCTAATATTCGAGAGGTAAAATTATGGTACCATGTACCATTCTTTGTTTACTGATAGCTGGAAAACTGATCCGGACTTGACATGGAGTAGTTGCCAATGGAAGATAATTCTTTCAACGTTCTGGAAGAGTTTCCCTCATTATTCTCTATCGATTATATCAATTGAAATACAGTGATGTTATGACTTACTACGTCACCGGTCTTGCTTATTGTTATGCTTGGCTAGACAATCAACTTTGTAGTGTTCATCAAGCATTTAAAGTGTGATTTATGCATACCACATATAGAGAGACTACTCTTATTATATCGAACTAAAGGTAAACGTTCAGTGGTAAAAGAAAGGAAAGCTGACTCCTTGTGACGGTGAGGGATAATTTTCTTGGATGAACTATTCCATAAGCCTTTCTCGCACCGACTATCCCCGAGGCAACTGCTATCTGTGTGTTCGGGCAAGTAATCTTGTCGTTTTAGTATTCCAGTCCGCGTGCAGGTATGACTGAAAATAACAAACAATACCATCTCGCTACTACTGTCGATGACAATACAAACAACAACCTCAAGACAACGCTTTGTTTGAAAACAATGGCACGGGAAATTGTAGCCAACAACAAAAATATAATATTTTTTTACATTGGGCAGAACACAGAACAACGAAGTTTTAATTACTTTCATAGTATTTTAATGATATAAATGATGTGGACGGAGTTCACTCGAAATGTTGGCAACGTCGATGTTATAGCAAATGGTTACAACACAGAGAAAAACACATCTTCATTTTCTATCAACTCTTTGTAGGAGTCACTTTAATTACCTAACTAATCGGCATATATAATTTTTTTTCCATCCATGCGCAAATGAGTACATAGATCCTCCTCAGCGCAACAATACTTCATGCTAGACCCATCAAGCTTTCAATGGTAAACGTCATTTAAACATGTATTGTAAATGTAGAGCTTCAGATTATGTTTGCCATAAAAGAATTTCCCTCATCTCATGTGCATGAAGCAATACGGTGATTGTAGTTGTAACGGTAAAACCTTGGCTTGATATGGTGCAGGATGTACCATTTTTTCTTGATATCATTTCTTTGTTACAGTTCTCTTTCACCTTGTTGATTATTCATTTTAGCCAGCAATTTATTGTCTGCAACTTAGTGGTGGGTCATGAAACTCCAATAACATGACAGTCATGGATATCATTTGTGCAATTATTCTCTATGAAGCATATGTAAACATTCCGACGTCAACAATATCATACTGTGTAAAAGAGTGTAGAATGACGTGAGTAATTGTAACACTAGAATACAGGTGTATAAAACTGTTTATGACACTATCTTGACCATATCTCTAGCTACAAACGTAATATACTTGTAATACAGCCATGTTTATACGAACCTTAGAAAAAATCTAACATATTAAATCGATGAAAAAGCCATTAAAACACAAATCATCGTCACGTACAGAAGTTTAGGTTACCAGAACAATATTCTCAAATCCATGGCAAAACGTCAAATTTGGCAAATATTGATATGGTATACTACTCTTAATGTGATATGTATCCGTTTAGGGAATGACGCCCATGATAATACAGTGAATTCCTTAAATTACGTCTACATGAACGTAGATTTAAGACTGGATGAATATTATGTAGAGATAATTAAGTTGAGATCTTATGAACTGGAATAACTTAAATGGTTCATATTATTTAGCCTTCTAGCTTACAATAATATCATTTATATATATATATATATATATATATATATATATATATATATATATATATATATATATATATATATATATATATATATATATATATATATATATATATGTGTGTGTGTGTGTGTGTGTGTGTGTGTCTGACCTAATGCATGTATGTATGTATGTATGTATGTATGTATGTATGTATGTGTATGTTTCTCTGGTGTATATATATATACATAAAAATATAGATATATACACATATATACATATATATTTATAGATAGATAGATAGATAGATAGATAGATAGATAGATAGATAGATAGATAGATTTTAGCCAGTCGTGAAAACCATATGAATTTACATTTACATACAAATTGAATAAAAATTGTAGTGGGAAAATATGCTTACAAATATCAAAAATCAAAGTTTACGTACCGAATAAAGACACACACGAAAGATCGTGGAAGCAGAATCTAGTTAATTTCATAAGTACACCGAGTTATGTAAGCGTGTCTACAGATGCGTAAGTTTGCATCATTTTGACATGTACGATTGTGGTGAGTAATAAAATGCAAGGAAAGCAGAGGCTATCGTACATAGTAGGAAGAATCTGAGTGTATTGCAGTGGGTAATATTTCAAGTGAATAATGAATTTGGCCACTGACTTTTATCATTAACATTTTATGAGTGTGTTGTACGATGAAAAGGTTAAAAAGTGCTCTGGAGTGTTTTGGACGGCTTTAGATTACATAAACGATAAAACTTTGAAGAAAAAGTAGTTTATTATAAGGGCTTCAACACATGATCTCTTTGCTAGGTTTGTATCATCACAATACTGGTATGTTCATTTGCCTGCATCAAAAATCAACTATCGTAAAACAGTACTGTCATAGCACAAATGTATGTTAGCAAAGCATACTTTGTTTATCCCAAGATTTAGCCTATTGTAAGTCTCTCATGAACTGATTCTTACAAACTGACCAGTATCATGAACGCGAAATTACGTCGTTGCTTTCAAAATTATCAAGATGGCGTTTTATTCGGTTTTACTTGCCAAAGAAACGCGAATAAGTCCTTGCTCAGATGAGCTTCTTGTTTTCTTTACATATATGTAAGGGTGGCTGACCATCACTACGTTTTCAGGAAGAGGAATGTTCAGAGAATTTACAGTTGCAAGATGTGTTGGTGGAACAGTTCTTCTTTGGCGGTGCTGGGTTCTGCAAGAAAATGAGGAAAAAAGTTTTTTGTTCATTGTTAATACTTAACACTATTACTGTGCAGCCACAATATGTCGAGGGATGTGACACTCTCGTGTTATGTTGATTGGTAGATGTCATCTTCTGATAAGGTTCACATTGGCCGTGTAAGCAGAGAAAGTGCGGCCTAAATATGTGAACGTGGTTGAGTAGAAGAGAGTAGACATAGGACTGACAAATACACTTTTTGTTGAAAATATCACAAATTCAGATGGGAGAACAAATCATCTCAACCTTCCCAAGTATTAACCTGACCCTGTGATACAAATTATAAGTCACTAACAAAAGTTCATGCATCTTTCACACAAAGTTGATCACATGTCCTATTAACTTTAACCAAACTCTATGTGACACGAACAGCAGTCAATTGTTGTCTTTTTCATAAACTAAGATCTTAACTCGTTGGAACTTTAAAATGAATCACTTTTTCATGACGACCATGGTGAATTGCATAGTTTTGTCTACCACTGCGTGATTCAGTCAATTTCAAGGATAAAATACAAGTAATGCACGGTACTGATCAAGGGTATGCCCATTTTTCCTGACCTTATCATCCTATAATGTATAAACTTACCTCATGCCTCCTCGTGACGTAAACCTTAGATGCTCTGAGCTTTATACGTTTAGTTTTTCGCCTTGATGGTGCTCTTTCACTATCTTGTGAAGGCGATGTGGTCTCGTCTCCTGAAGTCGTGTCGTTCGGGTCCTTAGGGCACAGACAAAGAGAGCAAACAGATGCTTCTCCTTGTCTGTGCTGAAGGCAAACATCTGTCGCTGATCGCACGTCAGCATTGCTTTTTTCTTCAGTGCTTGCTTCTCTTCCGGGTTGGGCGTATCGGTCTTGAATTTTCTTTCGTAAAGCAGGTGGAAATGCTAGTTCATTTCCCAGTATTATCTTCGCCCACTAAATTGCAAATACAAAAACTTTAGTCATTTAGCAATTTCGCCGAATATCTTTTGTTATGCAGTCGGAAGTACTTGTCGCAGAAAAAAGTTGCAATGTGATTTTTGTGCAAACACTAACGACTTCATAAAATATAAGTAAAAGTAAACTAACAGATGCCCGTCATCTTTTATCATTGTCTAGTAGTAGTTATCAATAATAACTTCAAAAATATTACAGTGTTAGACAAATAAGGAGACAATTAACTTCTGTTCCTTGCCAATGCTTGCAATGTTCTGAGTTCGTAACCTTCGTCATGAAAATCAGAACTACTCTGTGTACAGAATTCTTTAACTATACCACCGATCCATCCATGAGGTCGATGAAAAAATTGCACCAGAATGAATTGTGTACTTCAAAATTAATCCTACCTGTCTGTGCCACTCCTTGCCGTCTTTGGTTTGCTTGTTGAATGTGTTACCCATCATGGCAATCAGCATGTTGATTAGCAACAATGTCACCAGAATCATGTAGACTACAAACAACAACTGTCGTTACGAAAATAAAATTAAACAGGGGTTATTTTTCATAAAAGATAACTCGAATTGCCTTAATCACGTAACCTACAATAGAAAACAGCCTCTAAATACCTTGTTAAAGCTTTTTTTGCGTGAACCAAAATCTTTGGTTGCTTAAATTAGCTTATAGTGCTCAAATAGTTAAGATTAACATAATTTTAGTTTCACCATGAAATATTTGTTATTTTCTGTGCGATTAACAGATAAAGATTGATAAATTTTAATATATGTTTGCAAGCCGCTACAGTTTGTTAAAGGGACAGTTCTCAATCCCTGTATATTTATTATGTTGACTGTTTATGTGATTTTGGTCCTTTGTTCTACTTTAAAAGTTGTGCACAGTTAGTCAATTCGATCTGAGATGAAGCTGATGAAAAACTGGCCCTTTATAGTTTCGCCACAGTATATAAGATTTACTGTAAGATATAAAACAACCTTCAACAACATGTCGGACAACTTGAAAGATAGTGTAAAGAAAGAGCAGAAATTATCCCTTACCTTGGGTAAGTTTATGTAACGGGTATCATCAAAGGACGCATAGATGTCTTGAAATTCACCAAGTGACATGATAAATAAACCTAGCAAGGCATTGATAGGGTCGTTAAACAAAGTGCTCGGCGTGCCGATGAAAGCAATGTACATAGCTGAAAAATGAAAATCATATTGCATTCAGTAATTAGTTCTATTACAGTCCTGTTGGATTTTTTCAACAAAAAGTAAAGTGAAAAAATAAAAAAACATTAAAAATTACACGAAACGATAAAGTCAAGTAAAACAATGTTTACAGCGAGTTGTGTCTTTCAGCCTGTGTGGATTGATGCAAATACACTATTTCACACGTATATTCAGTAGCCCCAGGAATTAGTTTAAAACAAACACAACTAATTTGGGATAATTGAATAATGAAGTACTGTCGATTTAGCTGCAAATGTAAGCTCGTTTGCTTTTCTTTTCAAGTTAAACACTCGTTTTTATATGAGTAGTTTGTAATATTGCAACATTCAACTATAGAGCACCTAACGCTTTTGAGAAATTTGAAAAATAAGAAGATCCAATTGTCCAAAATTAGTTCCAATCGTGTTTTTTCTGGTGGATTTAAATTACACAGCCTTTGTCATTACTAAATGAAGTAATATATTTTTGAAAAGATGAATTAACGGTGAATAAACGGATCTCAAGAAAAGATGATAATCAATCTGTTACCTTGAGAAAATCCCACCAGGAAGACGAGGTAGATAGCAAAGAACTTCATCAGATCGCCCCAAAACATCTTATCAATCATCCCCAGAAACGGACCAATGGATTTGAACGGACTGCAAACGAATGACATACCAGTGTATTAAGATAAAATACGCTCCGAGGAAAATATTTGGCCTATAAAATGTCCACATCATTCTTTTTCCTCTACCACTTGTGGGGGCTAATTTGAAGTTCATGGAGTAAATAAAGTTTTCATTGGCTTAATTTTGTGAAAATTGAAATCATAATTCCCCATAGAATTAACACAGGGATGGAAGCCAATTGAATTTCAAGTATGGGTAAATGTTGGGTAATTTGTTTCTCTGGTGCAAAACCTTGCATGGTGACCCCGATTATCATTCTTGATTTTGAAAGAGAATGGTTTAAAGATTGCTTGATGAATGTTTGCGCGAAAGTTTAAGTCTTTCAATTTCGAGGCGCGAACTATATTTGCAAAGATTTGACTTTGCAATCGGAAATGCCGATGAAAGCTGTATTTTTGGGAGCTTGTCTCCGCGTGTTACCCCTCAACTACATTTTGCATGATGAGCATCGCCATCACACAATCTCTACTATACTCTGCAACTTATTCGATCGTAGTTCAGCCGATTAGTAAGTCTTCTTGAACGACACAAGAGCATTGCATAGAGTTCAGTTCTTAATTGCATCACGCTTTTGTTGCAGATAGGTTTAGCTGAATTGAATGCCTGAACAATTACAATATATATTTGTTTGGAAAATCGACTGAAAACTATCTATCTCATGTCCCATGTAAGTCTTCCTCTGACAGTACGAACAGACGAAACATGTGACACGTACGTATATAATGGTTAAGGCGTAACAGCTATATTATATATATATATATATATATATATATATATATATATATATATATATATATATATATATATATATATATATATATATATATAAACATTAAACTTTCCCCCTTCACAAATGTGGACGAATAACCTTTGAAATTTAATGGGTCATATTTTAATGTCTGGAGCAAGAAGACGTACAGTGAAGTACTACGAATTACGTCAAAATTAAGTTGTGGTGTCATTTTCTTGAAACTTTGCACAAACATTCTTGGAAGTTGCAAAAATGAAATAAAAATGGGGGTCACCACGTTCATTTCCATGGAAACGGACGTTAAAATAGCGTCGTTAGAAATAAATAAAAATGATATAATTCATATACACTAAAGAAAGCAATTATGAAAAGCTTCGTAAATGAGTTAATTTTAATAAATACCAAGACTTAAGATCCATATCTATCGAATGTATAGTTTTCATGATGTTTGTAAAGAAATTTTACATACGTATCGATAACAAAATGACGATATCGAAATTATATCATTACATAATTTTCGAACTTTCTTCCTGTCGCTCTGAATGGTGTCATTTTGACAAAACTTGGCGAATAAAATCCTCACTTAATACCACTTGTTTACACTTTTAATAAAAGGGTGTCACCACGCTACTTTTTACAATATCTCCAGGTGAATGGGTAATATGCGCCATGTAAATGGAGAGGAATGTTAATTTTGTCGCTCATATTGAATAAAAACCAGCTTCCTAGGGGGTCAAAATATGACAAGGTTATAGGTCACATGTATTTCTAAGAGACGGTCAAAAAATTAGGTAAAAGCGCAATTTAACAATGACAGGTGATGTTAAATACATGCGCAACAAAATAACCAATTTGCGGCAGGCTGGAGTTAAATCTGCGCAGAAACGTTCTAAAGCGTGTGCGCGTTAATTCGTCGCACTTTACCTTAAGTGATAACATACTGTATCGCATAATTAATGCATTCTAACCACATAAAGTTGTTGTTCTTGGATGAAGAAAGTGCACATCATTTTCTACATTACCTGAGGAAGTATATGAAGTACGGACATGTCAACAGCAGTGAAAACATTACCATAACGTCTTCATAAACTGGAATGCAGGCTATACGACCAGGTACAGCCAAAAGGAGACAGATTACCGAAAAGAAGAAGACTCCGTTTGCAGAGGGAGGCCACTAAGAAAAAAAATAAATGCTGCATCAGATGTATCAGGAGCTTTGTATAATGAGAAATCAATCAGTAATACCGGCTATCAGCCTATTTGTATCAAATAGGCTGTGAGCATATATGCTGTAAGTTATGGACACTTTTATCGTTCGACTCGTATCACTAGAATATCAACCGTAGGATAAGTTGTACCGATATCATATGATGTTGCGTGACTTTCTTCTCACTTTTCTCGTCTTTCATGCCTGCTCTCTGAAACCATTGCTTTCACTTTCACTGAAATGTAATTTTTAGTCTTGGAATAAGCATACTGTGGCCATCGTGTTCTTCCGTTTATCTTTACTCACCAAATTTTTATAAAAAAATTCTTTAGGGCGATTGTCCCTAAAAATTTCTTTGATGAAGAATGCCAGAAAGAGAGTGGCTCCAAGCAGACACATCACTTCAAAGGCTATGCGTATCTGAAATAACAAATAACCGAACGAAAAACATGGAACATATTTAACATCGGAAAACCTATCTCACAGGAATCTTTTCGTAGATTCAGTTAAACTGTTGTAGATGTTGCTACATGAAAAATAAGTTTCGACCAGGACGAAAGAAAATAAAAAATGAGTTCATGTACACGCAAAGTTCCCTGAGAATGAAGTTCACTCTCCTTCCATCAAGGAAAAGTGAACTATTGATCTGATTTAAAAAATAGATTCAATTTAGTTTTGTTCAGAGTCTATGTTTATTTTTGTTATTGTCATTATTATTATTATTATTATTATTATTATTATTATTATTATTATTAGTAGTAGTAGTAGTAGTAGTAGTAGTAGTAGTAGTAGTAGTAGTAGTAGTAGTAGTAGTAGTAGTAGTAGTAGTTGTTGTTGTTGTTGTTTTCAAACCATCGTTTATTCATGATTGCTATGTACAAAGCTGTACAACGGAAAACCGATTTCGAAATACATGGGAGAAAAATGAATGGGAAAACTGTGAAATACAAGGGAACAATGAATGCATAGATATTTACAATTAAAATACAGAAAATTCAAAAATAGAAAAGATAGACTAGTAGAGTAGTAGCGGTAGTTGAAAGATTAGTAGTTACTCTGTATGACTGAGCTATCGATATATACCTGGTCATCTGTAGTATGATGATTGAGAAGATAGCAATCATCCGATACTGTGATGTTTTGGAGCTCATAACCTTCACCTACAGAGACGTTCACTTCTTTCGTTGTAGCATACCGGTCCTGACAAAAGAAAACAATGATTGCGGTGTATATCATACTCGCAATGTTACTCCTTTCAATTGGGCGTTTGCTGGTACAAATCGAAAGAGCACTGAAAGGGTTAAGGTACTGGAGTATAAAAAGACTGACACTTGTTTGCTAGAAAGTTACACACAGCTGCATGGCCTACTGTCAATACGGATTCGAAAGAACACTGTTTATGCTTAGATCGTTTAAGGATGTACGATCGGTAAAATTAAAAAGTAATGTCATTTCTCTAAATTGTCGATTTTTGGATTCTCCTTTGTAAGTATTATCAAAATGTGTGATACAATATAGGGGTCACCGCGCTCGTTTTTGAGATACATGACCATGAATTTTGCCATTTATGAGAAAAAATGCTGAGTCAGCATTTTTTCACCAATGCATTTTCTATGGAAGAAATAATTCAATGCTGTTTATCTCAAAAGTTAGCGCGGTGACCATATCATTTTATTTGATCACTATTATTTATTTCTCTAGACTGAGCTTTGTGCAAATTTTCATGAAAATGACTATAGTAGAAATTGATTTTCCAGCAAATTTCAATGTAATCCTATGGGGGGTGACAAATTCCACGCGCGCGTACCGCTCGTACATCCTTAAGACATCATTGTTCTTCACGCGTCATGCAGGTAAAGATATTATCATTTTATTGTGCATATTAAATGATCTTCAAAAGCTAAAATAAGGCTAAAACGAGCGGAGCAGAGCCCAGGAAGAGCCGTTAGAACGGAACAATCTTTTTCTGATGAATTTCAAATGAGTCACTCAGTGTATGTCATTGCCAAACCACTTGTGGAACTTAATGTGTGTACAGGTCACAGGAGAAGCTGCAAACTATCTGATGACCTCCTAACATCATGTAACTCACATACGAAACAAGACAAAACACAAAACAAGTTTATGATCATTTGGAGACAGCATTGCTCTCTTTCTGCGTGTCTGTAGTGTCTATCTGTCTATGTCTCCCCTCACTCCCGTCTGCGTCTCTGTCTCGCTGTGTGTCTCTGTATCTGTCTTTGTCTGTCTCTATGTCTTCGTCTGTCTGTCTGTCTGTCTGTCTGTCTCTGTCTCTCTCTCTGTCTCTCTCTCTCTCTGTCTCTCTCTCTGTCTCTCTGTCTCTCTTGTCTCTCTCTCTCTCTCTCTCTCTCTCTCTCTCTCTCTTATCCGTACAGGAGACTAGATTTGCAGAATTACCTCTCCTGGTCGCATGTACAGATTTGCTGTAAGAATAGCGAGGTACACAAAGAAGAGAAACCATTTAAGGTAAAAATAATATTGTCCACACTGCCACTTCTCCTTAAGGATCTCCAACACTATCCCATTCATCAAACCAAGATGCTCTTGTCCTTTCTACAATGTTAGAATAAACATAACTATTAAGTAAAGAGACTAGATACAATTCATGGTTATACAATGTTCCATAATGTCGTCTTCTGTAAATTAAATAAAAAACTGAATAGCATTTGAACTTTAAAAAAAATTCACTTATAGTCGTGAGCGATGACTAACTTACAGTGATTTGCTTTGAAGCATTGGCATTGTCTAAATCGAGGTGTTGCCAACACTGTCGGGTGCAATTAACAGCTAAGCGGTAACATGAAAACATCAACTCTGCAAAAGTTGAAACATTGTCTAGCAGACGGTCAGACGTAGTCAAAACAACACCACCACATATGTCCAAGCACTGTCCAAGTCTTATCACTTGCTTTCAGGTGTAGTTGTTTTGACTACATCTGACCTGCTGCAAGACAATGTTTCAACTTTGGCAGAGTTGATTTCTCTGTGGTCGACTGGAATTACTGCTCAGCTGATAATTACACCTGACAGTGTTGGCAACACCTCAATTTAGACAATATGTCTACTTCGCGTAATGCCAATGCTTCAAAGCAAACCACTGTAACTTATAGAAATGTAAAAGCGATTTCAACAAACAGTTCCCATCAATTTTGTCTTCGATTCTTTGATTTTTTTCCAGAATGTAAAGTCTTCTGATACAAACAAACAAAGGCAAATAACAATTTTTTGTACCGACATGATGCAACTGCTGTAAATTAATGGGAAACATATTCCCAAACTATACTTGCCTGGTTTACAATGATATGTAGAGCTGATTTTCGGTCGATTTCTCCATTTTCACCAATAGTATCAAACCCGTCGAGGGCATAGGCAGCACAAGTCACATCCCCATAGGTCCAGTACACGTCTCTTTCGTATTCCAGTATATGATCAAACATTTCTTTTCTTGCCAAGGTAGCAGCCAAGTTCAAAGGTGTAAGGCCCTGTTTATTGCAAATATTTGGGTCGGCCCCCCTCTCACGGGCTAGGTCATACATATCCTGCCATATACAATATGTATACATATTAGGTGTACTATAAGCTCAAATACGACGCAGGTGAGAGTGATAGAGCTAAAACACAGACAGCGATGAATACACATAATTTGCACACAGAGAGATTGATTATTGTACACCCCCCAACTTACCATAGCATCACTTTTTTAGAGTAATAAGTTATTAGAATATATGAATATATTTTGCAGTGAAACACTGACCTGTTGATCGTGTATAACCGTCATGTGTAGTGCAGTGTTACCGTTGAAGTCTACATTGTTAATTAATGTCATATTTTCCTTGGCTTCCTTGCTCTTTTTCCGTGCTGCCTTCATCTCTTCCCTGGCTTCCTTCATCTTTTTCTCATCTTCCTTCTTCTTTTCACGAGTTTTATGCATGCAAGAAAATGTGGATATGTTTTTCTTTGCTTCCAGTATGTTTTCCTCGACTTCCTTCATTTTTTTCTCGGCTTCCCTCTCGTGTTTCTCTGCTTCCTGTATGTTTTTCTTGGCTTCCTCCACGTACTCCTGTGACTCGGTTTTCTTCAATAACAATTTAAATATCTCTCCTTGACCCAGGCTTGCAGCAAATGACAGTGGATATTCACCCCAGTAAGTCAATCTAACAAATAAATTTGGGCCAAACGATGAAGAACTTAACCATCCATAGATCACATATTATACATATTTGTGCTTCCGTTGCCATCAACAACATGAAATTACGATGACGATCACAAGTGCGTTTTCAAAGAAAACAAATATTAGGATTAGTCGGGAAAGCTTAGATTTTCTTCCTTCCTGTGGTTACTCAAATATCAAACGTCACCTGAATGTATAGTTTTACATTCCGCAGGGGGTATGAATGCACTTTAATCATTACAAGTTGTAAATGGCATTGGTATATCCACATTTTCTTGCATTTTGTAAAGATATATAAAAATTGTAAAATGTGCTGAGTGTTTTCAATTGTGCAAGTTTCGTTTCAAATTACATCGACAGGTTTTATTGAACTAACACTAAACTTGTGTCATTATATATGTTAAGCAGTCAATAATGGGCAGTCAGATAGATACCTTACATTACAAATTAAGCTGTCATTAACTTTTCAATATCATAATCATTCCTAATGATTTCGGATGATTTCCTCTGGGTAACAACAATGTTGCATCGATCAAACATATGTACAGTTGTGTTTGATGACATTGTCAACCAAAATATAAGGTCTGCATATCAGCAGACAGTTTGAATCATCCCACAAGTTTCTTCTAAGACAGATAAACGGACAGCGGAAAATAGACAAAGAAAGTAACAATTTGACAGCTAAAGGTTGACATTAGCTTTCTTGTATTAACGAGCGAAGACTTAACTTTCAGAAAGCCAGTAACACAACTTTGTACTGCACTCGCTAAAACATTATTATTATAGAGAGAACAGCTTCTTTTGTAGTATTTGAACATAGGAGATGAATTAATCAATTTATTATCAATCCGGTAAAAAATATTTATCCAAGAAATCCCCTTCGGAGAAAATAAACATGTCACTATCTCCTTGACGTCAAGAGAATAAGCCATACAGCTTCAGATGGAGGAATTCTGAATGTAGCCAACAACCGTTTGTGAAATTGGAACGATGTTATACAATGACAATACAGGTTGCTCACCAAAGTCTAATAAGATTGTACATATCAAAGACTACCTAAAGAAATGAACAGTACAATATGTACACATATCGAAACCCTGAACTCATCCCCTTTTTGGGCGCCGTCTTTGAACATTCGAGAAACGTGATCTCTAGAAACACTTAGTGAATGAAGAGCAGTGAAGTCAAAATGTTTCGAAACCAATATGCACATTCTGCCCTATAGGTATGGCACAAACTATGAACTTCTGTGCTGAAGATTGCTTTATTGCCTATCGAAGAAAAAGGCTCACACGCATATGGCGATCTGAAGATCAATAAACTTTCGACTGTTCCATTGGTAGTACAAATGTCTAAGCTGATCTACATGTTGTCAAATTACTGTAACTGGTTTGGGAAGTTGTTTCTATAGCTAATATAGCAAGACAATCTTCTTGCTATATTAGTAATGCAGTTTAGTTGCATCGTCGTAAACAACACGCCTGTTTACGGCAACAGCTTAGCGCTACCCGTTGATTTTTGCGTAGGTCAGCGGAGCGGAAATCCTGCTCTGGCTCGCGAGAATGTTTAGTTGTACTTGGGTATAACTGAAAGACATAGAAGACAGGGGAATGAGCGGCTGTGGGTTTACACATTCAGCAAACCAAGCAAGAAAGAAAACTACATGTGTTATGTGTCTGTCTTGGCTACAATTCAGACAGAAAGTATGGTTGTAATAGCAAGATTAGAAACATCTGTCAAAACCCATTCCAGAAGTGTAGCAACATTTAGGTCAAGTTAGTCGTTCGTGCTGCAACAAAATGTATACAAGCGAGTCGTGGGAATATATTGCTTTGCATGTAAATGTGATTATCACAAACATTTGGGTTTTTTTAACAACGTAATCGGACTAGCTACAAAACGGAAGTCCTGTTTCTTCGGGACTGTTTTTGGCTCTAACAAACCAATGGCAATGCCGACGTCACAGACAGCAAACATCGCCTGTTTCCTACATCGCCAAAGTGGGTATTTTTGGGGGTGACAGGCCACAGTTTTATTTATAAATTATGGGCGATATTGCATAATAAACGATCGTTTAATGATAAGAAATCCCTTTATGAATATATGTTTTTATAAATATTGCACAGGTCTATTAAATCAACACGAGATAGTCTAAGAATGGAGATGCTGCCATGACATCGCAGATAGCCATGTAGAATGTTCATTACGAGGAGAAAATGAGCAAATCTACTTGGCTGATTCCAAATTCTGAAAGAGCAGACATTTCACTGGGACATAAAATCCTTTATTTTACTTTTACAGAGAGAGACAGAGATAGATAGAAGCATATACACAGAGAGACATAAACACACAGACACTGACAGACAAACAGACAAAGGGAAAATAGAGACAGACATGGAGACGGAGATAGAGACAGACAAACGGACTGTCAGAGAAAGAGACAGACGGGCAGGCAGAGAGAAACAAAGAAAGATAGAGAGAGATACGGAGACATAGAGATAGAAAAAAGCACGTGTGCCAATGATAGATCTATGCATCGATCGATCTAGGACAGATCTGATCTGTCCTCATGAATCACTTGATCTAATGCGTTACCGGTTGATTTGATACGTTATCGGTAAATTTGTTGATACGTTATCGGCTAGGAAAAATTACAACGTTATCGGTTAATTACTACGTTATCGGTTGATTTGATACGTTATTTTTACTACGTTATCGACTTTGGTACGTTATCGGTTAGTTACTATACGTTATCGGTTGTAACAAGCCGCCGTGCTTTACCAGAAACACGTCGCTATTCCCGAGGTCGTAGGCCAAAGGGGAAAGCGATGTGTTTCTGGTAACACACGGCCACGAGGGATAAATAAACGGGCGATATAGCCCAAATAAAGACCAGGTTATAGGTGTTTTTTAATACGCCACACGCTAATGTTTTATTAAGATATTAATTAATTTTGGTATATGCACAGCAGCAATCCATTGTGACAAGTTTACTTTGCGATTTCTCCTCAGCGGTATCAGGAGGACCACTTTCTTCCAAAATATTCTAAGCTTGCCTTGGTTGCACTTGAATCATTTCCTACACTTTTGGAATGGAAAATCTCACTGTTTTAGAGAGAGACTCGTCGCTCATACCGCTTGTTTCAAAGTTACAGACGACACAATGGTCACTTGAAAATACCCTCACTTTTGTCAATTTTTTTAGGACTAGACGTATCTCTTTTCCCGTCACGTGACGTATTCTGGCGAATCGCAACACGGAATGAGCATGTATTGTGTTACAAATATATAGACACGTACCATTCTTTAAAAAATCACAATCAGAAACATGGACTTAGGTTATAAAAGCTTGAAGTGATGCCGGGTGTTTCGAGAAAGAGCAAGCACATATCCTGCCCATATTCCTGTCACATATTCTCTAAAATATGTTGTTGAAATGACAATTTGACCATTGCAATCTGATTATATCTACCACAATTACTTTATGTATGTTGTCAATTAGAAGGAATAAAAGAGTAGGGGTTCGGAAACTGTGTCACAGCCAAATATTTCCATATGCAAAAATCCAAAAACTTAAGTGATCGACGGACTGAGAACACAATATAAGAAAACAGAGTTAAAAGTACGACACAAAGATACATGTATAAATAATTCTGGTCATACGACCGACAATTAAGTAAAATCAGGTGTGTGGAAAATCAATATGCTCACGCACATTGTACTCCACATTTCGTACCTGCAATTCTCTAAAACAAATTCATTAGATGACTTTTGGACCGTTTACTTACCCTTCATAATTTGTTTTCTGATATACTTCACTGCCAGGATAAAATGCACAGTACTCTTTTTGGTCGTCTGGTAAAAAGAAAGCTCCACAGCAGCTTTCGGTAACATCAGCTCCATTTTTAAGGAGGAATTGAACCATATCTGTATCTTCATTTACTATAGCCATATGAAGGGGCGATTCACCTGCAAACAACGCATGCGCAGCTGCCATTAATATTGGACTGATGATGGTAGGTATTGTATGTTTTGGATTTCTACGTAATTTGCAGTGATTATTCGTTAGGGTCGTGAAACTAAGGATGTTGAAGAAGAAAAAGGTATCAAAATGGATAAAAATTGCAATTGTTTGTCGGCTCATTTTAACGATACAAACACAAGACAAAGGAGCTATTTTTTATCGAACAACACTTAATCCTCATTTCGTAAGTGTACCAAACATATAGCACGACCAGTCATGATGGAGGTCTTTCAGAATGGAACAAAAGCTACAAAATGGGAAGGGGAGGGCGCTCTTCATCGAATGTTTAATGTTCAGAACTCAATAATTGCAGCTCTTCCATCGCGTTGTTCTCCAGCACTTTGTATCAAGAGTGAGCCCATGATTTCGAAATGAATATTCATGAGAGCAGTAAAACTCACCGTAATATTCATCTCCTAGGTAAATATCATGAACTAATTTGGGAAACACTTCAACCAACAGCTTTGCAAGCTTCTTATGGTCAGCAGAGTTTTTTAACAAGCAAATGTGAAGTATTGTTTCTCCAACTTTTCCTCGTTTGTCGATGTTCCAGCACACAAACTTCTCTCTACAGCCTGGCAAGGAGATAAGACTTACATTTATATCTCAATATATTTTTCGGCCTTTGTAGAAATTGTGAACCAAACAGGTTTACTTTGTGTCATTTATTTTCTAGAGTTATTATGTGGCAAACATGAGAACAGCTAGTTTTGAAATGGGCATATATAAGAACGACGCATTTGAATAATATCTGGGTGTTTAGGCATTCGTTGATTATGCAAATAACTAATTGTTTGACGTTAGCATAAAGTATATCTTTCAGTGCACGTATAGTTATCATGAGCAATATCTATAGCAACTGACTTTTTGTGGCAACAAGTGATATATCCCTTTACTAAATATGCAAAGTAGCGATGAACTTATATGGAACTGATAAATGTGTTTCACTGCTGCTATCTCTTATACCATCAAATATGGAGAGTTTCATAAAATTTGGTATGCTCCTTTTAGTTATATATCCTCTTATTGTAAACGTTCATTAAATATGTAAGATGTGACATCAAAAACACTGGACTTTGTCGTGTGTTTGCATGGTCAATATCTGAAGCAGGAATCATGAGCTTTGGTGCCGTCTGACTTTGGGACAATTAATCATGCAACGTAGAATTAACTATGCAAGCCGTAACCACAAAAACTACACCAGTCATGACATTTCCAAGCATAAACTGTAAATTATATCTTGCTATTCCAAAACCGAATCTACATACCAAATTCAATTAAAAGTTATTCTTGGTATATTGCACAGACAGACAGACTGACATACAGGGAGACAAACTGATAGTGGTCGATAGTAGCTCACGTGTGTGCACACGTGAACTAATAGAACTACACGTAGTAATTTATAAAATTTACCGCACATATTTAAGATCATTGCCGTCATGCAAATGATTACAAATTGTCGAAAACGAACAAACATAACATTTTGATGTCAAACATTTTCTCACACTGACGAATTATCATAACTCTAGGCGCATTTCTATGATATTGCTATTGGTGAAAGTTTACATTTCCAAGTCGAAGTTCTGTAGTTGTTTTCGCTACGGGTGGTAGTTTTTTTTATCAAATTGCAATTGGTTGGCTGCACATTGCTCAATAGGTGGCGTGAGCCCATTGCCTTGCAAAGTTATTAATTACTCTGACAAATCCGCAACAAATCACAATATCGCAACTTGCATATATTTTTTTGCGATGGTTCCTCTTGATAAATCATTTCTATTAAGCCACAACGTTCACGACAAACTATCGTTTATCGGCAATGGTCAACCCAAGGACACCAGTGGCAGTAAGTGTACACTAGCAATCACGGTATACCGTAGGGTTATGCTCCGATCAGAAACGAAAGCAGTCCGGTCTGACACATACATAATCACATACGTCCGGTTATCCATTGCGTTTGTGAGCGTGTTGTACATTATTTGGTCCTGTTTACTTTGCTCAGTTTCAACTGTAAACAAAGCCTGAGCGCTTTGGATATGGCTGGCTTTAAAAAAGGGTCATTGCTTGCCTGGTTGCCTTGGAGATAGAAATACAATATTCGCTTCCGCCTACTGTAGCCCATGATGAAAAATCTTGTTCCCAAATAAAGTATTATGGTGAGAACATTACTGTATTATGTTGTCTTCGATACAATCAAAAGTAAGCAGTTTGCTGTTTCAATAAATGGTATATAAGTTATGAAAAACCGTTGCCGTATATCGTAACTTTTTACCCTCCCCTTTTCGAAACCGTGTTTCCTAATTAATTGACTAATTCTAGTCTACCGGATGTGAATGTAGACGAAAATTTACTTTTTTCTGATCTGAACCATTTCATCCGCCATCTGGACTCCGATCTGAAAACATACATTAACTGCCTTTGGTGCTGACGTGGTACCTATAAAGCTGCAAATACTTGAGTTTACCGCTGGTTATGCCCTTGGCCTGAAGGAAGGGCCAGAGAGCCATTTGACTTTTCTAATTGAGAAATAAATGCAATCTAATTCGAATTTAATACAAACAGGTATGGTAGCTGATAACTATATTGTCGTTGCTGCTGCCACTATTCAGCTAACGATTTTCAAAAGATCAATCTATTATGTGAATAACGCTCTAGTTCCAGTTAGCAAGCTTACAAGTTAAGATTACTTACTTAATAACACTTATAAAATCTTCCAATTCGGCAACTAGGGTCACTGAGGATAGGCAACTGCCCTGCCGTATCGGCGATAGGCAGTTGAGACTGTTATCATGTACATGAAGTAATGGGGTTCTAGCTAGTTTGACGTAACTGTCGGACAAAGTTGACCATAATACTCACCTTCCTTCCTGATTTCATTCTTGAGTGGCTCTATTTTTGATGATTTCCACCAGTTGTTTACCTGATTATACTTCTGTCTCATTTGCCTTTCGTCTTCTCTCTTCTTTATAACTTCTGTAATTGGTTTATGCTCTCCTTTGCCCTCCTCATACAGAAAATGAATTATTTTATCCTCGATTTTCTGTTTGATTTCCGCATCATTTAAGAGGTCGACAAGTTCACCACCACCATTCAGGTCCACAAAGTCGTATAACGTTTTTGCTGCATCATCTTCTTTTTGACCGAGACAGTATTCTGTTTCTGTTGGACCCCTTCAATATTCTGCTCTGGTTTGCCCACTCCATTATTCTGCGCCGTTTCAGTACTGTGCTCCATTTTAAGTTATGTGGTCGACAGAGAATGGCTTAAATGTCGTTCTACTTATATATCCATGTATGAGGCTGCGTGTACACTTCATCGTCTTTTATACTCTAGGTTGGTATGTTTTGGTTTGGAGCGACCATTTCGTAACCAGGGGCGTTCGAATAATGAAGAACGTTAGTCAGCTCGCCACAAAAAGTCTCTGAACTCGTGTAATTGGTTAGACGCGGCTTTTTATATGATCTGTACGTAATTTCTACTTTCTTGCTTCAGCTCTATATTGAAAATGCTGTTATGGAACAAAACCGGGTTCCGAAGTTAAAGTTCCAGTCAGATAACATTCCTATTCCATTGGTGTAATGGAGTATATTTTTATGCTGTAATAAATTTTGACCCTGCTGCTTAGGCCGCCCTTTATGCTCTTAGGGATCGACTTGTAGATATTTGGAGGGATGACCACGGAAAAATTATTTAACCTGGCTTCTTAAAAATATAATCATGTGGTCGGAAAAAGAAAGAAACTAGTTTATAAGTATAGTAGACTATGCTAAATCTTAGATCGCAAGAAAATCGGCGCTATCCTTTTGACGATCCCTACCTAATGATCAGTCCGTGCCTATATATGTGCATGACTCTTTTATCCAGCTTTTTATTTTGAGAATAGCCGACGCCGACAGACGTATTTCTACATGTCAATATATTACTCTAGGGTAAGAGTAAAGGGAACAGTAAAGTATGTTCACAACTGGCTGTTTCCTAAGATTTGAATTCTTGCTCGATGTAATTCTATTCGCCACTCTCAAAGGACTTCTTGCTTGCCCGTTTCCCATGATTGAAACTCCCACAAGCCTCCCCTCTTCACATAATTTTGCTCTCAATCGGTAAACCAGCTCAAAAAACCGAGACGAACTGCCTGCTCGCCCACGTATTACGTTTTCTAAGGATGCTCGATGAGCAAAATAAATCCTCTCGGCTGATACGAGAAACTAAATGGCCGCTCGCCAAGAAACAAAGCGAGAACAGCTACAACTTTTTAAAATTGCCAAGAGAGGAGGCGCGGCGTCTACAGTTGCTTCAACTAAATAATGGGTTCTTATATAGCGCACATATCCACAAGTACATGTGATCAAGGCGCTTTACAATTATTATTACCCTTGACCTAATTTGATACCACTCAACTCCCTGGGGAGCAAACAACAGCTTACATGTGCAGCCAATCAGCGCAGCAGAGCTAAACGCACACATTGCAACCTCATTCCTACCAGGTACCCATCGCTCCTGAGTCGGGAGAAGCACTGAGGAATAAAGTGCCTTGCTCAAGGACACAACACCATAGCCATGCCGGGACTCAAACTCACCATCCTGTGATCATACGTCCACTGATCTAGCCACTGGCCCATGATGCCTCCTAAATCATCTGCCTGAGTCCTACGTCATATATCTATAGCCTGTCAAAAGGTGGTCGGACACACCATACTTTACAACGCAATACCTCATCATGTCTTAGTACACCTCACTCATTCAGCGTGCACTGCCATATATTATTGGTTAAACACGACTCACGTGACATGTAAAAGAACGTGATGATGCCCTCTGCGAACGTGATGATGCCCTCTGCGAACTTGATGATGCCCTCGAGGCCCTCTGCATTTGATATTACATGGATGACGTCAGTTTACTTACTGCGCAACCTTCTGCGCGTAACAAATTGTCGTTCGCTTGTAGGCCTACTTGCAGTCGGCAACTATGGCTGTGAAACGTCATGCAGAGCACAGTTCGACGATATTTTGATGCAAGTAAACAGCAAACGAACGAAAATAGCAACAAGGAATGCAATTTCAGTGTTCAGCGACTATGCAAGCAACAAATTTGGATACGCCACCGAGGAGATCGGCAAACTTCAGCGGTAACCTTAGACTTGGCACTGACAACATTTTACGCTGAGGTCCGGACTAAGGCGAACTGTACACGAAGGAGTTTGTTCGGTGTAATAAAAATAATAACACATGAGAGCTAGGGCAAGATCACGATTTTTTGCCTGCCCTTGGGCTGGTGGTCATGATCGAAATATTGATAATGCATCATCAATATTTCGATCATGACCACCATCCCTTGGGCAGGCAATAAATCGTGATCTTGCCCTCGCTCTCATGTGTTATTATTTAAATATCATACTGTATCATACCATCTTGGTCCATAGGCTGAAATTATGGTAAAGCTGTCGAAGCTCGATTGCCCGGCTGTAGCGCTAGTCTGTGGAGGGGAAGGTATCCAATGGTTTTTAGTGGATAAATATAAACGATTTGATGGAAATTATACAAGAAACAATTGTGGATGATCACTGTTGTCGTTACGTGATTGTTAAGGGACTGGAAAGGAATTACAGAGGAGAGGGCTGGCGTTTTTTTTGCAGGTCTCTATGTTTTGGACAACCATAAGAAGGCAAACTAACCAATAAAAATAATAATTAATATAAGTATTATATAGAAATAATAACGCGAATAATAATAGGTTCAATTTCCGTGAAAATTTCACTGTAAGGGTATTTTGGGTCGGAAAGACCAAATATGATATCAATTTCACTGCCCAATGTTTCCATGGAAACCATTTTAGGGGTTGAAAATTTCAGTTTTTATAATATCCCATGAAAAGTTATTTTGATTGATATGGAAATTACCTACTGGGGGAGTTCGGGTCTGAGAACACAAAAGACAGACTCATTTTAATGTTTCGAGTTGCCATGGTAACTATTTTAGGATTGACAATCTTACTTTTTCCCTAATTCCTATTAAAGAACTATTGATTGATGTACAAAAAATTGATAATTAGGGTTTTTCTTGTTAGCACACCAAAAAAAAAATCATACTCATTTTAATGTGATATGTTTCCATGGCAACCTTTCAGGAGTAAAAATTACCATTTTTTTCAAAGATTCCACCTAACCCTAAACACCTAAAATCCAGTAACCAAAAGAATATGCTATATCAAAGGGATATTTTGGGTTAGAAACACCAAATATCCAGTGTAAAAATCCAGTAATCAACAGAAATATTTACCAAAGGGTTATTTTGGGTTAGAAAGACAAAACATGATATCCATTTTTACTGCCTGTGTTTCCATAGTAACCTTTTTGCGTTTTAAAATTCAAATTTTTTCCAAATTCCATTAAGAGTAATCACAGTTACTATGCAAATGCTCTCCCAAGTGTATTTATCACGGCATGAACCCAATGTTCATTTTAGCTCCTCAGTTTTGCAAACGAAGAATACACATATATAGGCTGAACTGACAGACACAATATATACTGGGCATTTCAATCAATATCTTTACAACACTTGTGCTTCGAAAATATAATTCTTTACTCACCTGACCTCTTGTTTTAAATTGTATAACATTGGTACTTGAGTCTGCTATTTTCTTCTTTACAACTGAAGTTGCAAGCTCCTCAAATTGGGGAAGATTGCTGAGGTCTTTGACGTTCTCTAAAACCATGTCAATGGCTTGTGTTGGTGTCACAGGAGGTTCCCTTGGTTGAATTTCATCAGCAGTGCTAGTGCAATTGGAAGCCTCAGGAAGTGAACAAACTTATTTTGGGGGTGGGAGAGGGGGCTGTATCACCCCTATTTGTAACAATCAACCCTATTTGTAACAAAACTTTATTTCCAAAAAAACTTTGCGTATTTGTTATAATATTAATAAAATATGCATATTTGTATGTTTGGGGGCAATTTTCTTTTTTTTCCTTGTCAAAACTGATTTTTCCGAAACTGCTTTTGTTACAAATTGGGTTGATTGTTACAAATAGGGGTGACATGTCAACCCTATTTGTAACAATCAACCCTATTTGTAACAAAACCTAATTTTCAAAAAACTTTGCCGTATTTGTTGAAATATTAATAAAATATGCATATTTGTATGTTTGGGGGCAATTTTCTTTTTTTTCCTTGTCAAAACTCATTTTTCCGAAACTGCTTTTGTTACAAATTGGGTTGATTGTTACAAATAGGGGTGACATGTCAACCCTATTTGTAACAATCAACCCTATTTGTAACAAAACCTAATTTTCAAAGAAACTTGGCCGTATTTGATGAAATCTTGATGAAATATACATATTTATATGTTTGGGGCAATTTTCTTTTTTTCCATGTCGAAACTCATTTTTTTCCGAAAATGCTCGTTAGATTAAATGTTGTTGTGCAGGTTCCTAGGGATAAGAGGCCTACTCGTGAGATATAATCAAGTCGTGCAGATACATGCCAAAAGTTTGTTTCGGGGCAATTTTCACCAATTTCGGTCAAAAATGTTTAAAATCTTGTTTTCTGACCGAAATCTTACTAAACCTATATGGGGTTAAATTTTGTTACAAATTGGGTTGATTGTTACAAATAGGGTTGACGTGTCAACTCTATTGTATCAATCAACCCTATTTGTAACAATCAACCCTATTTGTAACAAAATTTAACCACTTTGTAACAAAACCTAATTTTCAAAAATTCTTTGCGGTATTTGATGAATTCTTGATGAAATATACATATAAGTATGTTTGGTGGCAATTTTTATTTTTTCCTTGTCGTAACTGATTTTTTCCAAAATTGCTCGTTAGATTAAATTTCTTTGTGCAGGTTGCTAGGGATAAGAGGCCTACTCGTGAGATATAATCAAGTCGTGCAGATACATGCCAAAAGTTTGTTTCGGGCAATTTTCACCAATTTCGGTCAAAAATGTTTAAAATCTTGTTTTCTGACCGAAATCTTACTAAACCTATATTGGGTTAAATTTTGTTACAAATTGGGTTGATTGTTACAAATAGGGTTGACGTGTCAACCCTATTTGTAACAATCAACCCTATTTGTAACAATCAACCCTATTTGTAACAAAATTTAACCAACTTGTAACAAAACCTAATTTTCAAAAAAACTTGGCCGTATTTGATGAAATCTTGATGAAATATACATATTAGTATGTTTTGGGGCAATTTTTATTTTTTCCTTGTCGAAACTCATTTTTTCCGAAAATGCTCGTTAGATTAACTTTCGTTGTGCAGGTTGCCTAGTATAAGAGTACGGCGCGCCAAATGTTTCAAAAATATTTATCGTCATAGAGTAAAAATAAACTGTCAAATTTTCTTTCTAAAAAAAAGTCTTAAACGTGTATGAATAATAAAGAAAAAAGTTCTTTCGTCCATATCATTGCATTTTATTAATGTACCTTTTCATAAAAATAGATTCATTTGAAAATACGTGTCATTTATTTGAATGTGTCTGTGCAGATAAAGATGACGTCCAACCGTCTTTCTTGATTGAAATAAAAATTCGATGGAATTACGGAAGAAAATAAACGAGAAAAGTATTATTGCAAAAAAGGGCTGAATATTATGTAATGCTTAATTGTAAAATATTCTTTAAACCGTAATGAGAAGATAAACTTTTCAAAAATTTGGAAATACCACACTCCCATACTTATTGACGTACACATACACGTGTATTTGAAATAACGGTGCAATGAATGCTGATTACAAGGGAAAAAAGGAAATAAAAATCAAGCACACACACAAAAAATATTGAAATGATTAAAAAAAAAAACCACCAATAGTACTTGCACTACTACAATAAACAAAACGAACCACCATCAGGTCTGACTAAAAAAAGAAAGAGAATCACAATTGAAAAGTCGACCGAGATCGCGCCGGCGTTGAGGCTTTAAAGAAACCAAAACGAGGTCAGCTTGGAAAAAAAAACCAAGCGAGGTTACAAAAAAAAAAAAAAAAAAAGAGGTTACCAAAAAAAAAAAAAAAAAAAAAAAAAACTCAGTAGAAAAAAAAGAGGCCCGTTCGAGAAAAGAAAACAGAGTGGGATACCCCGCAGAAAAAGCCCAACATGAAAATTGAATAATTGTCAACGTCATGATTGTTACAGTTTAATGCCAGAGGGTTTGGGATCATCACACTCGGATGTTGGACATGATATTTGGGTATTTCAGCGATAACTCTCAGCTTCTAGTCTTCAATATCATCTCATGGACGTCCAAGTTACCGACACGTCCCATTCTATATTAAACAGTTACCAGTTTTGGAGTGGTTAAAAGTGGACAAAACACTCGTGGTGGTTTGTCGGCTGCCAGCGGTCCCCTCGCTCCAATGTACACTCGAGGTGGTAAGCCAGCGGCCGGCGGTCCCGTCGCTAGTACAGTAGGCCTACACGCCGGCAACCAGCGATCCCCTCGCTGTAAAGTGTAGGGCCGCCTCTCCCAAACCATAGACAGTCTGTGCCAAAACCCCAACAAAACGATGGCTTGCCACTAGCCCACGGTTACGTGTGGTTCGATACACAGCGGCCGCCGTGTGGGTATGCATAGTAAAATTGCATATTACGCAGCACGCTGCGGCCTAGTTCTGCATGGCAGGGCTGTGTGTTACCGGCGTGACACGGCCTCCCTTATAACGCCGGTAACACGTACACAGCCCTGCCATGCAAAGCTAGCAGCGGCCGCTATGTATCGAACCACACACGTATCACGTGGGTTTAGCCTAGTGTGGCAAAGGCAAAAATACTCGGGCTGAAACACTCCGTTTAAATTCGAGGCAACGTTTTCACTAGTACCTGTAGAACGCGAACGCGCCCGACTTGACAAACACTGATCAAGCAGCCGCTATTTCTCTGTATACTGTAGCTCAACACAACCAGCAAAGGGAGTGGTAGGGCTACGGAACCGCAGCAAGGCCGGGCTGTGAGTTACCGGATACGGCCAGGCCGTATAACACCGGCGTTATACGGCCAGGCCGTATAACGCCGGTAACTCACAGCCCTGCCCTGCCACCAAGAGCTATGTATAGGCTACTGCACAAATATCGTAGCTCCATAGATTGGACTGTGTGGATATAAAGATTTCTGCAATGGGGATCGACATGTCGTGTATGTGCCTGTCTAGCCCTGCGAGTATAGTGAGAGTGTCTGGCGTTGCGAAGGCCGGACACTCTCGCCATACTCGTAGTCGTAAGGTAAGGGACTGGTCAGTTTCTTCAGCCTGGGGGGCCGGTGGATTCATGGGGGGGGGTCACCCTGTTTTTGACTTTGGTGATAGGGGGGTCACCATGTTTTTGAAATGCCCAATAGGGGGGGTCAGTGTGTTTTTGAATTTTGACACAGGCTCATCATTGCCTAAAATGCTAGTGTCAGCCACAAAATTCATCATTCAGTTGTATTTTCGGCGCGCCCTTCGGGCGCGTAACTTTAATAATCAGTCATATTTTTCAGCACGCCCAACTTTAACATATCAAGCATACATCAGAGATATCTGTATGTTCAATATTTTTCAGCGTGCTCTTCAAGCTCATTACTTTAATATATCATACATCTTTCAGCATGCCCTTCAGGTGCATGACTTTAATATACAAGGCATATATATCAGAGATATCAGGATGTTTCATATTTTTTGGCGCGCCCTTCGGGAGCCATACTTTCAGAGATATCTTGATGTTTGCTAAGTGAAAGTGTACCATTATGAAATCTGCATTTCATATGAAAAGGATGACAAATTCCTGATACTTTTCTGTTCTCTCTGTGAGAATTCAGTATGAGAAAGCAACATGCACAAATATTTCCACATATATATTGATACAGTGACTTATTTTAGAGATAGAAAAATGACAAGATATCTTTCCTTCTCATTGATGCAATTATTTTCCTTTGTTTCATAGGTTTTCTGTAGAAAGATGCTTTTTTATGAACAAAATAACAGTTAAAAAAGGCAGTTTTTGTCATTATTAGCTGTGCTTTTATGGTTTCAATGTTACACAAGAAAAGGTCCTCTCAGACACTGTACACATCAGATTTGGCTAAAAAAGCTCTCTATGGCTCCTCAGTAGATTTAATTGGATGGTTGGCAAGTCTTAACACCCATCAAAGTTTTTGATTCACTGCTTTTTCCTCTTTGATATTAATGATTGACATCCATTTCTGTACAACAGTTCAGGACATCTGGTTAAGCAGAGAAAGTGTGAAATACATTCACAGCTCATTCAAAATACAGCTCATTCAAAATGTACTGTATTTAAACTTTAAGATTGACACTTTGAAATTCCTATCTTACAACTGACATGTCAACAATTTCACTAAAACATAGAATGACTATTTAAAATATAAATATATATAAAATGTAAAATATAATATATATATATATATATATATATATATATATATATTTGTTTTACCTTTGTCGCGCCCAGGGGGGGTCACCCTGTTTTAGAAATTTGGAATAAGGGGGGTCACCCTGTTTTCAAAATTTGGAATAGGGGGATCAGCCACTTTTTGACGTCGGCAAAAAATAATCCACCGCCCCCCCACCCAGGCCGAAGAAACTGACCAGTCCCTAAGGCTTGTACAGTTGCGTCGCTTGTCTTGTCGAACACGGAAAGCGATGGACGTTCTCTCTACACGCGGCAGATTTCTTCAAAACTATTCATTTTATCATGATTTGGGTGATCTTTGAGGATAACGAGGAATTAGCAAACAACGAGGTGGTTTATTATCATGGTATTTGAACCCGATGTATCGAACCATACTTATAAAACTATGTAGAAATCATGTAGGTCAAACGGCGATGACAGTGCGGCTCGGTGGAAGGCCTGCAGTGGGCTCCCAGCCATACGGCGCCTAAGGCATCGATATGTTCGCAGTGTTGCTATGAAGGGTCATGGGTTGTACGTCTCGCTCGTGATCTGACCTGTGGACTGCCTGAAATTGGCTCAGTTAACTTGACTCTCTGGAACTATTCACTGTTAACTTGGACGTTCTTTAGGTGATATTGCCCACTTCATTTCATCAAGTATGGTTTCAAGTAGAGCAGGGCCCAGCCAAACAGAGCTAGGTTTCAAGATGTCACGTTATCACTGAAATGCTCGATTAATATTTCGTCAAACATTGGAGTATGTGGTGATCGGATTCCCCGCTGTTGGGATTCATCGATCGAAGGAACCGTGAACCATGAGTTTTTTGAATAAAATAATTGTTATTTCGGGCTTGTTTTTTTTCTGTGGCGAGTGCTTGTTTTTTTCTTTTTTTTTTTTTTTTTTTTTGTTGTGTGGCGAGTCCTCATTTATTTTTTCTTTCCACAGGCCTACGCGTTTTTTTTTGTATCTCTGTTCATGGCATTTTTTTATTTTTTTGGTTTTATTTATTTTATTTTATTTTTTTGTAGATGAGATCCACTTTTGTCTAGAGCCATCACTGCCGAATTTTTTCTCTGATTTTCTCTCTTTACTGTCAAAGCGGCTGGTGATTCATATTATATTTTTGATTATCTATAATACGTTTATTATGAGACGTAGTGCTTTTTAATTTTCTGAAGTACATAAATAATTTTATGTGTGCATGGCTTTTTTTGTCTGATTCTTTTACAATTATTTTCTGTATGTGGTTCACGTTTTTATTTTTGTACTATTTTTTCCGAGTGGTAGTAGTGATTTTTAGTGATTTTCTTGTGAATTTTTTGGACGTATCACTGTATAACATATTTTTCTTTTTTCTTTTTGTAAAATCAGCACTCATTGCACCTTTTTCGCGAACTATTTTACGTGTATGTATGTCGATAAGTATGGATGTATGACTTTTTCAAATCGTTGAAAATTGTTTATTTCCTAATTACGCTTAAAAGATTTTTTCTCAAGTTAAAATGAAGTATTAAATGGCATTTCTGTCTTTTATTTTTTAATTATACTTTTCTTACTTATTTCCTTCCTAATGAGACCGAATTTTTATTTCAATTGAGAAAAACAGTTTATTATGGCACTGAATCGATAAATATTTTTGAAACATTTGGCGCGCCGTAATAAGAGGCCTGCTCGTAAGATATAATCGAGTTGTGCAGATACATGCCAAAGGTTTGTTTCGGGGCAATTTTCACCAATTTCGGTCAAAAATGTTAAAAGTTTTGTTTTCTGACCGAAATCATACTAAACTATATGGGGTTAACTTTTTTTACAAATTGGTTGAATGTTACAAATAGGGTTGACGTGTCAACCCTATTTGTAACAATCAACCCTATTTGTAACAATCAACCCAATTTGTATTTTCGGAAAAGAATGAGTTTCGACATGGAAAAAAAGAAAATTGCCCCAAACATATAAATATGTATATTTCATCAAGATTTCATCTAATACGATCAAGTTTCTTTGAAAATTAGGTTTTGTTACAAATAGGGTTGATTGTTACAAATAGGGTTGACATGTATCCCCTATTTGTAACAATCAATCCAATTTGTAACAAAAGCAGTTTCGGAAAAATGAGTTTTGACAAGGAAAAAAAAAAAAAAATTGCCCTCAAACATACAAATATGCATATTTTATTAATATTTCAACATATACGGCAAAGTTTTTTTGAAAATTAAGTTTTGTTACAAATAGGGTTGATTGTTACAAATAGGGGTGATACAGCGGCAGATGGGTATGGCGAAGAGTAGGTGTGATCAGCTGCAATCGTCTTGAATAGACATTCTTCAGTATGCCGCCCTAGATCTTCCAGCTTAACAGTTTGCTAACAGCCAGCATTTGCATTGTCACAGAGAATTTCAAGACGGGACAACATGTTGGTGAAGGGCAATGGAACACTGACGATAGACTCAGACGTAATTGTAACACGGCAGACAGGACATGTTGATGACTCATTCAACCAATCACACAAACAATCACAACAGAATACATGGGGACCATTACATAATATTTGGACTGGTTGTTGGACAACATCTTTACAAACAGGGCATTCCATTTCTTCAGTATCACTTTTACTGAAACGTGACCTATGAAGACTCACAGACGATTTGAGTTGTTTCCCTGCCTTCGATTTAACTATACTGATCAGCTCTTTACTATTTACAGTCTCAGTGTTCAGTTTTTGCTTCTCTAACCAATCACTTTCATCACTGTCCTCTCTTGACTTCGCTGGTCGTCCTCGATGTTAAGTACCCTTCTTTTTTGGGCGGCCACCTCTACACATGCTACTACAAACACTACATACATCATTCCTTGGATGTTTCGTCCACATCATTGACTGTGTCCCATGGTTGAATGTTTTACTCGCCTGTTTTGCTTTAATGAAGGTCCATGCCGTCCTTTTACAGATATGACAAAATTGCGGTGGATGCACTCCAAATTCATCATCACGAATGTTGATTCTGAAACATTCTTGTATTTCATTTGAATATCGCTCACAGGAAAACGATTTTCTGTCAAATTTACGGCCACAAATGCAACAACGAGTGTCCAAAACCTTACGATGAAAGTCTAGACTTCTTTCCAGAGACATTTTTAGTGCTTTGATGGCAAAACTAAACTGCAGACGATTAATTTGCCGGCTTGAATTTGGCGCCGCCACAAACGTAAACAATGAGTAACCATAGGCACGGTCAGGACGGGTCGAAGTTCATGCAATCAAACACACGGAACACCAGAGCAAACGAAAACACCCCAGCAATAGAAAAATCACCCCAAGGTTGTGAACGCTGTCAAACCTTCGAAAGTATATATTATAAGAACGCGTAAAAATGTGTTTCAATGCAATGAAAATTTATTCACATTGTATATCGGCTGAAAAATTACGAAACAAAATCCCGCATATGCGACACAGCGTAGACAGCAATGGCGCACACGTTGAACACACGAATTCGGAGTGACGTCACTTTCACCTCACGCACGCGAATGAGGTGAATTGTATGGAACGCCGTTGCTGCCTTCTGAGGTTTATTTGCTGAATTGATGAAATGACATCAATATATGATTTAGTAATGCCTTTATATGATTAGGTTGTGTCAATATATGATTAGGTGACGCCTTTATATTATAAGGTGGTATCAATATATCATAAGGTGCTGTTATTATATAATAAGTTGACATCAATATATGATTTAGTAATGCCTTTATATGATTAGGTCGTATAAATATATGATTAGGTGACTACTTTATATTATAAGGTGGTAACAATATCATAAGGTGCTGTTATATTAATAAGTTGACATCAATATATGATTTAGTAATGCCTTTATATGATTAGGTCGTGTCAATATATGATTAGGTGACGCCTTTATATTATAAGGTGGTATCAATATATCATAAGGTGCTGTTATTATATAATAAGTTGACATCAATATATGATTTAGTAATGCCTTTATATGATAAGGTTGTGTCAATATATGATTAGGTGACGCCTTTATATTATAAGGTGGTATCAATATATCATAAGGTGCTGTTATTATATAATTAGGTGACATCAATATATGATTAGGTCGTGTCAATATATGATTAGGTGACGCCTTTATATTATGAGTTTGTGTCAATATATCATAAGGTTCCGTAAATATATAATTAGGTGACATCCATATGTGAATAGGCAATGCCTTTATATTTCGAGTCAATAACAGTATATGATTAAGTAGTGCTTATATATTGTTAGATCACAGCATTATATGAATTGAAAAGGCATTATATTATAAGGAATGTCAATATATTGTTTAGTAGCGTCAATATATTATGTGCGCAGCCATTATTATCATGTGTAACGTCTTTATTATTATGTTTAAAGTCATTATATGATTATATGGAGGGCGCACGCCTTCTGAAACTTTCTTTGAGCGTGCAAACTTTCATGCATGCTCTGGGATCCGCGTTGTGTCTCTGAAGGGCGCGCGCGTGTTCCAACAGGGAAGAACGCGAATCACAGGGTCTCTGCCAGACTACACTAGCAGGGCGAAACATGCGAAATGCAGAAAAATGTTTATTCTGCAATGCCAATATGACACTTACGAGGTATGTCTGAATAAGTTTTAAATAATACATCAGAATGAATCCATTATGTACATTGGTACATTGGTAAGTTCATGAAAGAATTAGTACACGTGTCGGAAATGTTTTTCAGTTTTAGAAGTCATCCCTATTGACAAAATTAAAATAAACAACACCTCTTTTTTAGAATTCCCACAGCTTCAATGAACTCTTATTAGATTTCTATATAATACTTAAAGCCCCTAAACTTGTAATAATAATAATGATAACAAGGCAGTATTGCTGAAGGCAATGAGTACTTGGGCCGTGATAGAGTAATTTTGAGGACAATATATACTACTATTCAAATATGGTCTTGAATTTCCTGCTGTCAATGAGGCATTTGATTAACTGGTTATTAAACGAAGCAATGGCATGACAACGGCAAAATATGTCTAGCAACTTTTGTGGAGTTTGAGGCAGGGGTTCTTTATTTATAGCGGGAATTGCTTAAACTCCTTAAATATTCAAATTACAGCAAATTTCTTTTGTTCTCGATGGTAGATGTCTAATATTTAGATGGGCATATTTAGATTTCTACCCTATAGTTATCCCTATATACCAAAAATCGGACATCCAGCTCTATTGGCTTGCTCAGAATTAGATATGCGCATAATTAATGAGGTACAATATGTGGTGTCATAAGGTGTCTTATCATACCAAATATGAAGGATGTAGCACTTGTGGTTACTGAGTTGTGGACAAATATATATATTTGAGGTCAAAGGTCATCGAGGTCACGTGACATTTTGTCAAAATAATTGTATTGCTAAGTTATTCCTATATACCAAAAATCAGACCTCTAGCTCTATTGGCGCGCTCAAAATTGTATATGCGCATAATTAATGAGGTACAATATGTGGTGTCATAAGGTGTCTTATCATACCAAATATGAAGGATGTAGCACTTGTGGTTACTGAGTTGTGGACAAATATATATATTTAAGGTCAAAGGTCATTGAGGTCACGTCACATTTTGTCATAATAATTGTATTGCTAAGTTATTCCTATATACCAAAAATCAGACCTCTAGCTCTATTGGCTCGTCAAAATAAGATATGCACATAATTAATGAGGTACAATATATGGTGTCATAAGGTGTCCTTTCATACCAAATATGAAGGGTGTAGCACTTGTGGTTACTGAGTTGTGGACAAATATGTATATTTGAGGTCAAAGGTCATTGAGGTCACGTGAAGTTTTGTCAAACAAATTATATTGTTAACTTATCCCTATATACCAGAAATCAACCTCTTGCTCTATTGGCTCGCTCATAATTAGATATGCACATAATTAATGGGGTACAATATGTGGCGTCATAAGGTGTCCCATCATACCAAATATGAAAGGTTTAGCACTTGTGGTTACTGAGTTATGGACAATAATGTATATTTGAGGTCAAAGGTCACCAAGGTCACATGATATTTTGTCAAAATGTCTGAGATATCTGCGTGAACCGATGGACTCACTGATGGACTCACGGACGGATATGAGCCAATCTATAAGCCCCCTGGACTTTATCCGTGGGGACAAAAAAACGGGTCACTGCATCCTTTAGGCAATATGAATACGATGAGAAACTAAATTTTTATTTTTCTTGGCATCATACATGCGAATCTATGGAGAACTGCCTTATACATGGGAGTCTATGGAGGTGTAAACTAAAAAGTCCTCTAACACGGCCAAATTTGAAAGCATTGTGAAACAAATCGACGTGCATCTGTATGGGGTTGGGTACTAGGCGTGAACGGACGCACGGACATGACCAAACCTATAAGTCCCCGCGGACTTCGTCCGTGGTGATTAAAAACAACGCAACAGTTATTACAGCTACACCGGCGGTAGGTTCATATCCAGAGCCCGTACGGTCTGCCGCCGTCGCTTGAAAACAATCTCATGCACCCGGCCATATGGGCAGCTGGCCGGATGCATGACTTCCCGGAAAGGCGAGCTGTCACGTTCAAGCTCAGGATTATTGTCGATCAAATTTCAGTAAATTTACCTTACCTAGATGAAATTTTGTCTATAGGCTGAAATTTCGCCGAAGTTTGACAAAATTACATCGATTTTTCAGGTTCATATGCGACATTTTTGAGTTTTGAGTGCAGACAGAAATAAGTTTTGAGGCAACATGGCTGCGACCCCATGTTGACCCCTAGCCCTGCGTACGATGCTATGTGCTACAGCTAACACACAGCATCGTACGCAGGGCCAGCGAGAGAGTGTTGCCGACATCGACGGTTATTTACGAGAAGTGAATAAAAGACTGTCATTTTGGAAGCGATCGAGTACCTGAGGTAGGCTGGGATACGACTTGGGCCCAAGAACGCTGAATTTCGGCAGTAATTTGGCTTTTTACGTCAAGTCCCAAAATGGATTTGAAGTCACCGACCCAACGTACGGGTCTTTGCAGGGCTGTGGTGAGCGGGGCGGTTAGCTGTAGCGGAACACACAGCATCGTACGCAGGGCTAGTTGACCCCCAAGTGAAAATGTGTTCGCGATCAAATCTTCCTATATTTTTTTCAGAATTTTCAACAAAATCATTGCTTCTTACATCTTTTGTACAATATAAAATACTAAAATAAAACTGCGATGTGCCATGTCTCCAGATTTCTAAAATATCGTTCGTTGACCGTTCGACGCAAACTTGTGACGCAGTTGAAATTCAATACTGACCGCCAAATAATCTTAATGAGACGAGATCAGTCTAGACATCCTCCAAATTATCCAACCATTCGCATTGGAGTTCAGCTCGCTTAGAGTATCATAACATTTTTCGGCCTTCTTTTAGATCGACCCTAATATCTCCCATTTAGGAAATAAATACACAAGCTACCTCGACAAAACTTCGTGCACCATCCAAGACCAAACGCACTACAAATCTGTCTTGACGTCATCATCTCCTTACATGGTAATCGGCATACCGTATTTTTTAGCAAAGGGGACACAGAATACGTCGGAGTATTCAGTTTCAAAACGTATTACATTGTGTGATGTTGTCAAAAAAAAGTCATGTTACTGCAGTGGTATAAATTACAAAAACACAAAAGTTCAAATCAGTTTATTTTGGACTGGCTTTACCCAACATTCATGTTGTTTCTTATGCCAGATTTGACCACGTGCTTACTGGCGACCCTTTTCATGCAAATTTTGTGTCAAATGATGTGTTCCCCTGGAAAAACAAACGTACGATTTCTAAATGAAGGAGGCGAAATTTGCCCTCAAGACGCGAAACCACCCCTTATGGGGTGTACCTAGCTATTTTGAACGAGCTTCTCGAATCTGCAGCTCTATTTCGAAATGATGGTCTGGTTTTCTCAGCTCAAGGATAAGTGTTCTCCATCTCTGTGGGCATTACTATTCTCAACCGGGGGTACAGTTTCCAGTCGTAATGTTTTTCATTGTGTCCGGGATATAAAACCTTTCCTTTTCAAACTTTCTCTTTGATTAACACTAATCCACATCTTGTCAGTGATTAAACATGTTTCAAGTTTAAATGTTAAATTCTGGTCTCGAGCCCTCCTGTTCGACCAAACCGAAATTACCCCTCCCACTTTGACTCGTCCAGTGGGTGTAGCAAGGGTCGTGCCATCGCCTAGGAAACGGAGGGTGCATTAATTGTTGCATTTCGATGCACATTTTGATTATATTCAGAAGATTTTGTGGCCAAAACTCAGATAGAGAAGCATTTATATTCACATCTCACTTATTCAAGACTGGCTGAGAGCAGCACTTCCATTCAGTTAACATCATTACGCCATTTATTATGCCAAGAAAGATGAAGCCAATACATTTTGCCCTCCCTGGTCTCAGCCAGAAATGGTTATACCTTACAGTTTTTTCCCACGGAATGAAAACAAATGTACTTGGGCTGAGGCCCAAGTACAATAATAATAATATATATAAAAACACACGAGGACATCTGTATACTTATGTATATATATTTATATATATATATTTATATATATATATATATATATATATATATATATATATATATTATATATATATATATTGCATCTATGTATCTGATATGTACAGACACATATTAATATACTTGACAAGTCTACATGATGGTTAATGTAATGTTGGTTGTGGTTGCGTAATGTGATCTCTTTTCCATCGAACTGAAACATTGCATAAAAGTTATTATTATACATCTACCATCGAGAACAATAGAATTTAGCGTGCGCTAAAAAAGCCGTACGGAACTCGCGCCCGTTCCGTACGGCACGGTTTCAAGGCGCCCCATTCCCTGCGGCTGTATCTGCGCGTTCACTGTAGAACGGTTTCAAGGGACCCCTTGGACGAGTGCCAGAACAAGTCTCGCGCGCGCTCTGTACGTACGTATGTGTGTAGTGCACACACTCCAAAACTTGCAGAAGCGTGTCCGAGGTAGCGTTCCACACTGGCGCGATAAAATCGGAAGAAAAATTGTTGACATTGCACGAAAACGGTCACTACTCCGACATTTTGATGCCCCGATCAGGAATGTAAGATGTATAATAATAAGGTTATTACGAAAATACCGCAAAGGATGCACTCGGACATTGGCGCCTCGCATCGCCCTCCGCTTCGCGTCGGGCGATACGCTGCGCCAATGTCCTCGTGCATCCTTTGCGGTATTTTCGTAATAACCTCATATTATTGTAAAGATTAAAATATTCTTTGAAAGAGCAAAGGTCAAATCAGAAATTAGATGTCAATGAGGATATTGTTGATATGATTGATATGAACTGTGACATGAGCGAAGGTCACTGTTTTCGTGTGCTCATGGGGAAGGTCACTATTTTTCATGCAGACACTTTTGGGGGGGGGGGGTCGTCATTTTTCGTGCAGCGTCATTTTGAAAATCATCGCCCCCTCCCCTTGTACTTTCTGTAAAGTCCCTAAAGTATGTATACCGTGCAAATAACACCCTAGCTCTACTCATTATAAACACACCTCGAGAAACAGGGTGTTTCAGACTTTTGTTCAAACATGTCTTAATATTAAATAATATTTAAGCCGATATTTCTTTCCCATAACCGCATGCTATGCCGCATCAATTCTACTGAGGAATCAAAATCGTTGGGCAGTGGTTAAGGTTCCGTACTAACCATCGGAGAATAGAGAAATAAATTGTTTACTATAACCCAAACGGGATTCGAACCCCCACACACTTCACGGCAACATCGCCTAGCTACTAGGCCAGGTAAGTCTTTCCTGAGTAAGAGACTCACTGTCGCGGGATGGTGAGTTCGATACTCCAGCAGAGCGTGTGCTCTTGAACAACTTGAGGCACTTTACTCCTCATTGCTCCATAGTGGGTGCGTTATCCTGTAATTGGGCTAGTTGGCCTGTTGGATCATGGATTGAATAAAAAATAGTCGATTTTCACAAAAGAAGATCGTGAAAACTTCATTTTTTCGCAACTTTATCTACACAAAGAATACCAGCAAATCTGGAATAAGCTCAACGGCGAAAATTGTTCTGCGAAAAATGTACATCAGGTCGCTCGGGACAAGCTACAGTCCTCCTGTACTGACGTTAAGTAGTTCTTATTACGATAGCAATGGCATGTTTACCATACCGATCATTGCTACCAAGACGGCTTATTATTTTAGCTCCAGTGTGACCTGATGATGTATTGCTGTATGTTCACCTCTCTGTTGGAATTATTTAAAAAGACAAGATTCATTGAAAAAACTTAAATTCTACTTGGTATATATAAATGTAATTACTGAAATGGGAAAAATTAGAAGTCTCTTGTCGGTACAGCCCGCGTAATTTGTGTTGTTCCTCGTTGTACATGTTAATGCGTGTTTTCATTGTGGCTGCTCTGAACCGAAGGAACTGAAATGAAAATATTTACCACAAAAATTATGACAATGCTATGATCAATGTGGCAGTCTATTGTTCTGCCGAAGCCGGTAGTCTGGCTGTAGTTCTAAAATTTTGGTTGTAGGTTCTAAGGATGACTTATACACACATGGAAAGTTGATAGACGTATACATATATTGAAAGGCGTTACAAAATTGCTTGTTTATTAGAACTATCAGTAGATTTACGGCATCCACAGTTTTCCTCAAACACGGGTGCACATTCAGTTCACATATGGTGTTTTGAAGTTTCGAGACCTTGCTTGTGCGGTCGTTTTACTCTTTGTACACATGATGATTTCTTCTACTTTTTGACTTACTGCTCCTTTTGTCTCGTCTACTCTTGGCTTTTCCCCTGCAATTGGTATTCTTCTTCATCTCGTCGTTGTAAAAATACCCTTTACTTTCTCCTCTAAGGTGGTTTGCGCCTCGAAAGTGAAAGACTTAAACTTCTACTCAAACTTTCCTCACGCAAACTTTCGACCATAAGCTTCAAAATCAAGAATACAAAAGGGGGTGTCACCGTGCAAATGTTGGTACTAGAGAAACATATCACCCGATATTTAATGATATTTGACATTCAAAATGGCCGCCATTCTTGTGTTTTCTCTATGGGGTAAATAACATTCCCGATTTTCACAAAACTAAGCCTGTGAGAACTCAGTTTACTTCCATAAGCTTCAAAATGAACCCCGATAAGTGGTAAGCTGAAAGAATATTGTGAAAGTTTGAGAGTCCAAATATCTGTCCCCGAGGCGCGTTCTACCTTATCTTAATCTTTGCAGTCTTTGATTTCATCATCTAACTTCCTCCTGACCGATGGGATCGATCACTACAACACCATAGTCATAAAACATTTGTCCTGCACAAGTACAGTCAAACCTGTCTTTAAGTGGTCACCCTCAGAGCGGTAACCTCTCTATAGTGGTCACATGTTCCATTATATTTTACATATAAAGGCCCCCTACAGAACAGCCACTTCTCTCTGTCTCTTTCTCTGTCTGTCTGTCTGTCTCTGTCTCTGTCTGTCTTTCTCTCTCTCTGTCTGTCTGTCTGTCTGTCTGTCTGTCTCTCTCTCTCTCTCTCTCTCTCTCTCTCTCTCTCTCTCTCTCTCTCTCTCTCTCTCTCTCTCTCTATATTATATATATATATATATACACAGACAGACCGACAGAAAGACTTAAAATTATTTCACTGAAAGAAAAGTCTGGAATTACGTTGGGTACTTATGCTCTCAGGCTGCAAAAAATATGTCAAAAGTAAATATGCGAGTTTTCATTCCGCAGCCGTCCCTACCCAATATACACAATGATCCATCCTTCATGAATAAACGACCGAACTTCCTTTATACTCATATTGATAACTATTGTTGGTGGAAATTTATACAGTGATCAGATATGCGTGTGAAAAATAGCCAAGTTAGCGATAACATAGCAAAGGTCATCAATAAAAATCGTTAAGGGCCGTAAAGTTTTCCGCTTTTGACGCTTGGCATTATTTATTCGTCACCCACAAGTATGGGAGATCAATAGATAACACAATCGTTTGCAGGCATGACATTTTAGTTACAATTTACGAATTTTTTAACTGCAAATATTTGGAAACAAACCTTACCAATGGTTGAGTATCATGCACAAATAGTTTTGTTGAAGGGCCAGTAATGCTATATCTTTTTAATAATTTTTTCACCATTTTTGTTTTGAATGTCATAATTCCTTGTTCTACTCCCCAGAGCATGTTGATACACAGTGTTCAGCTTGTCAACGCGGCCTGTACATATGTAAACTGCATTGTTATTGTTGAAAAGTGACTTCTGGTCCGGAGTACAATTCAAATGTAAACAATAACAATGCATTTACTGACACATGTAGATGCTAAGTTGACAAGCTAAATAATGGATATTTCAACATCCTTTGGGGAGTAGAATAAGAAGTTGCGATTGATATACAAAACAAACAGTTTGAAAATATTATCAAAAGTCAGCGGTGGCTTTTCATGGTATGTACTTGCTGAACCCCATATATGTCGTCCGCCCACGTTATCTGCGGCGTGATTTAGACTTACATTCCTGTCTGGTGAAAGCAAGCACAGCTCTTTGCCTGCCCGTCCTTTAACTGCATTCGAATATTAGAATGTAAGATGAGATGTTTTAATACCAATTCAAGTTTTACATGACATGTGTTTTTGAAAGCGTTTATCTTATGGCGCTTATTTAAAACGGAAAAAGCGTTATTTCACCTCTTACAAGAAGTGATGATTTTTAATGACTTTACACATTTGTGGAAAAAATATCGACCCGCTTCAAGTTGGAAATGGGCTGCCCGTGTAATGCCACCAAACCTGGTTTGAAGAATTTTTAAGCGTCGATGTTGCATCTCTATTACCATGATACATTGTACTTCATATTTGACGTCGGAACTCTCTGGTCAAACACTAAAACTCAACGTAAAAACATATCCGGAGCTCTTTGAAAGAAGCTGCAACTCATCTCAACAATTACATGTTTCAAGGTGACTGCAAATCCGTGCATTGATTTGAATAGGAACATCCGGGATGTTAGCGAGCCGGTGAACGATGTACTGACCGGTCCATGGTTACCCACAGGTCCAGTGAAGCCCTTCGACGTTTCACAGTAAGTGAGGCTACCCACAATTCTCCATGATCTGTACACACGGAGATCACTCACTGAACTGAAGCAAATTCTTCTGTACACAGAACAACTCGGTCCACATTTCAAAATTCTGGCAACATAGTTCTAATATCATAATTTTCTGATTTCTCAATGTGAATAATGAGAAGATCAACCCTTTTTCGCGGAGGGAGATAGCAATTTTGTAATTTTGTTGACATAGATTTTTGACAGCCATACACAATATTTTCGAGGAAACTAAGGGAAAAAGTTGCATCTGTGTTGGCAGAAGAAAGGGTATTGATTTTCTTCAATGTTCGTAACAAAGAAATTTGCATGTCTAACAGGTGGTATGATGAGACCATCTTAGTTGCTGATAACTTTATCTTGACAAGTGTACAATTTGTAGCTCCTCCAAACATCGACTTCTCATTTAATTTTCTCTTGAATTTTAAACATAATCAATAATTTGGGAACATAGTTTAAACAAATAATCCTGAACTTAAATTGTAAGTTAAAAATTGTTAAGAAACTGATAAAATTGAAAAAGCCTTTAGCAAAAAATGTCTGAGTGAACAAATCAAGGGGAATTGTGGGTAGCCTCACTTACTGTGCGTTTTCGACGTCAAAGTAGACGCTTAACGGTAGATGTAAAATATCCATGCGCACACTGGTATTTTGACTTCCATTTTGTGATGAATGCCTCTAGAAATGAGGCATTTCTAGAGGCATTCATCACTTTGACCAAAGAAGATACAGAAGATCATTCAAAATTCAGAACTATGAAGACAATCTTACCAAATCAGAGAAAAGTACATTAGAATCACTCAGGACGAAGAGGGACTGGATCTTCAAACCAGCAGACAAAGGATCAGGTATGGTAATAATGAACAGGTCAGAGTACATTTTAGAAGCTGATAAGATATTGAACAATACAAAACATTATAAAAGACTCAAATCAGATCCCACTAACAAAATCAATATTTCTATCAAAGTAGCCAAAGGATGAATTCCGACGGGTAATATTTCCAAGTCAACCCGGGATTATCTCATTTGCAACAACCCCAAACCAGGCACATTTTACATGTTGCCCAAAATACACAAGGGGGCATCCCATTTAGACCAATTATTTCCACCATTAACCATCCAACACAAGGTATTTCTCAATACATAGATTCTCCAACCACTAGCAGCGAAATTGCCATCATATATCAAAGACACGACCCACTTTTTACAGATCATCCATAATCTAGAACACATTCCTCCAGGGAGCTCCATGATAATATTTGACGTGGTTTCACTATACCCAAGTATACCCATAGAGGAAGGAATACAAGCCTGTCGTAAGGCCTTTGATCGCAGATCCGACAAGACCCCACCCACAAATACTATACTAAAATTAGTCCTCTACGGCAATAACTTTGTCTTCAACAATCAACACTTCTTACAAATTCACGGCACAGCCATGTCCAAAAGATGGCATCTAGTTATGCAATTATCTATATGGGTGATCTGGAAGAAAAAATTCTACAGGACGCACCCTCAACACCGCTTCTATGGCATCGATTTATCGATGACATTTATAGCATTTTCGTAGCAAGCACGCAAGCCATTACAGCCTTCTTTAAGTTTATCAATTCATATCATCCCATTATCAAATTCACCATTGAGGAATCCAAGACAAGCATCCCATTTCTAGATGTCAAAGTTCATGTTGATGATAACAGCAAAATTATGACCGATTTATACGAAAAACCAACCGACACCCATCAGTATCTTCATTTCAATTCCTCACACCCAAGACATGTTAAACTGGGTTTACCATATAGTCTTGCCATTCGACTTTGCGAATTTGTTCAGAAACTCATTGGAGAGACACACACCTTTCTGAACTACAATTTTCCCTCTTTGAACGAGGCTACCCACGAAATTTTGTGGTAAACCAAATAGAACGTGCTCAGGCGATCCCAAGAACAACCTTACTGCAAGTGCAATACCATAATAAACAACCCCTTCTTCCGACTAGAAAAAGTTATTTCCTCACACTTCAACACTCTACACAAATCACCAAGATGTACACAAGCGATACCAGATATACCTATATTACAGTCCAATATTCAAATAAGTTCCCACAGCGCCCTCTCAGTCCATTTTCCGGTGATATAAATAGCCATTCACCTGCATATCCGCAAGCCAGATTCCAACCTTGGGCATCGGACTGCATGTTGAGTACTTTTATCTCAAAATCACATATCATTTTCAATCGATCGACTTTGACAAACAATTCCACAGTTTAAAGTTTTGTAAAGCAATGTTTTTTTTAATGTACAGCATTTATTTATAGTACGATCTTTGTATTTTCCATTATACAGTACACCTGATGATGATGAAAATGATAATGATGATGATGATCATCATCATCATCATCATCATCGTGGTGGTGGTGGTGGTGGTGGTGGTTATGGTTGGTGGGGCGGGGTTGGTAATCATTATCACATCATCATCATCATCATCATCATCATCATCATCATCATCATCATCATCTTCCTTCTAACTTAATATTGTAACTGCTGATGTAAAAGCAAGAATCTACAATTAGAAAAGAAATGTAATTTAGTGAAAGTATCACTATCAATGAATGAGTAAACATAGAGAACCAACTGTATCGTATTTTGATTCCTTCACTTTTTTGCTGTGAATTATCGAACTTCCCAAAGCCTCACTTAGAATAGTCTCTGTCAATAATGTTGAAAAAAATGTTATTTCACGAACACGTTGTAACCGAAACTTTTTAGACAGAAAAGTAACGAAAAAAAATTCACTCCCGGCCTAATTAAACTTTTACAATTTTAATTCTCTATGACATTTGATTCAAACACTAATGACGAAATATTTTTGTACAGTTAATGTCGGAATACACCACTGACACAGATGTAGAATTTCTGTCGGAGACCTTTGATTTCTACTACCTGCCAGGCACGAACCCTGATGGATACGTTTTCTCCTGGGACGCGAGTATATCCTTGTTACAATTGTATTACCCGAGGATACTTATATTCTTTTTAACAATTATAAATCTACAGCACGATAGAATTGAAACCATTTGTATTGACTCCGTAGGTTTGACTGTTAGAATCCGGTTTGTTGCCGATAAACTTACATGCAACTATGTAAGGCCAAATATAAAAGAATGTATTTCCGGTAACCCAATCTACCCTAGAAAAAAACCCCCCGACCTTTGCACTTTTGTATTTCAAAATAATTTTACTATATTTTATGGGTCTGAGCCAAAAACGGGGCAAAATACTCCGATACAAGTGCCCTAATTTCGGAGGCAGTTACCTGAAAACACAATTTTTAGGCATAATGCAATCTCTTTTCATCCAAATAGCAAGAAAGCCCTGAATGAGAACATCAATCATGAAATCGACTATAGCCAAAGTCTGTATCTGTTAATGAGTATCCCCCTTCTGTTCTCAAAGTGAAACCGCTTGAACAGTTTTTTTTTGGCCCGGAGTATGGAAAAACATTTTGCAATTCTTTTCTGATCTACAATGCACCACTCGTGGGTGTTCTTTTCAAAGGTCTTGGAGTAAGAAACATTTTCGCCGTCTTATATTTCGAAAATGGAAAAAATTGTGTCTTTTTATCTGCAGATGTAACACGGGGATGGCGGCCCTTTTATTTAAATATGAATGTCAGGTAATTTCTTTCTCTAGTGCCAAAATTTGCACGGCGGCTCCTGTCATGTGGATATTGCAAGATAGCATCCTAAATTATCGCACAGTGATGCCCTTTAAAATTAAATTATCGCAAAGAAGTGCCCATTGAACGGACTTTTTCCCTAAAGGAGTAAAAGAATAATATTGATGCGTCTGGTTTTTTTCTCACACTGCTGCAATAGAGACAGGATCTAGTGCTCTCCCTTGTTCTGCAACATACCGGGGATCTTCAGCTCAGTCTGAACGAGAAACGCAAGCCGTTGCGGCATTTGTACGTAATAAAGACTTCGACATACTTCTCGACTACCGCAAGGTGTATATATATTATATATATAATATATATATATATATTATATATATATATATATAATATATATATATAATATATATAAATATATATATATATATATATATATATATATATATATATATATATTATATATATATATATATATGTAGTGTCAATAGGACGTTAGCAGTTGATCCCCAGTAGAGAGAGGAGTGGAATGATATAGAAACTTGATTGGTACACACTACCACACCCAGTTGTTTGGTCCGAACGCATTTAATGAACTTGTGACACGTTTCGCTCGAAAGCTAGAGCTTCTTCAGGTGTACTGTATAACGGAAAATACAAAGATCGTACTGATAAATAAATGCTGTACATTAAAAAAAACATTGCTTTACAAAACGTTAAACTGTGGAATTGTTTGACAAAGTCGATCGATTGAAAATGATATGTGATTTTGAGATAAAAGTACTCAACTTGCAGTCCGACGCCCAAGGTTAGAATCTGGCGTGCGGATATGCAGGTGAATGGCTATTTATATCACCGGGAAATGGACTTAGAGGGCGCTGTGGGAACTTATTTGAATATTGGGCTGATGTCCTGGAAAGGTGAAAGAGTATTGAGTTTCTGGATCCATAGTGATTCGATTTGTTTACGTAGCTTTTCATCTGACTGATATATTTGCACTATCGCGGAAATTGTAATGTCGTTGATAGCATGCTGAGCAGAGTTGAAATGAGTGGCTACAGGGGTGTCTTTATTGTGGCGAGTAGTCGAGAGATGATTGTTGAAACGTAGTCTGAGTGATGTCTTAGTTACACCCACATATTGTTTTGAGCAACGTTTACACGTAATGAGATATATAATGTTCTTACTTTGACTGCTCATATTGTTTCTGATTTCATGGATGGTATTATTGGCTGTGCTAGTGAAACGGGTGATATCTTGCAGTCCGACGCCTAAGGTAGGAATCTGGCGAGCGGATATGCAGGTGAATGGCTATTTTTACCACCGGAAAATGGACTGAGAGGGCGCTGTGGGAACTTATTTGAATATTGGACGGTAATATAGGTATATCTGGTATCGCTTGTGTACATCTTTGTGATTTGTGTAGAGTGTTGAAGTGTGAGGAAATAACTTTTTTCAAGTAGGAAAGACGGGGATATGAAGGTGGTGACCAGGGGTATGCGGATTTGGGGTAGTTTATTATGGTATTGCAGTAAGGTTGTTCTGGGGATCGCCTTAGCACATTCTATTTGGTTTACCACAAAATTTCGTGGGTAGCCTCGTTCAAAGAGGAAAAATTGTAGTTCAGAAAGGTGTATGTCTCTCCATTGAGTTTCTGAACAAATGCGACATATTCGAATGGCCAGACTATATGGTAAACCAGTTTAACATGTTTTGGGTGTGAGGAATTAAAATGAAAATACTGATGGGTGTCGGTGGTTTTTCGTATAAATCGGTCATAATTTTGCCGTTATCATCAACATGAACTTTGACATCTAGAAATTGGATGCTTGTCATTGATTCCTCCATTGTGAATTTGATCGTGGGATGATACATATTGAGATACTTAAAAAAGGAAGTAATGGCGTGCATGTTCGCAACGAAAATGCTATAAATGTCATTGATAAATCGATGCCATAGAAGCGGTGTTGAGGGTGCGTCTTGTAGAATTTTTTCTTCCAGATCACCCATAAAGATAATTGCATAACTAGGCGCCATCTTTTGGCCCATGGCTTTGCCGTGAAATTCTAAGGGGGGTTTATTGTTGAAAACAAAGTTATTGCTGTAGAGGACTAATTTTAAGAAACGTATGATAGTATTTGTGGGTGGGGTCTTGTCAGATATGCGATCTAAGGCCTGCGATCTGATGCCTTACAACAGGCTTGTATGCCTACTACTGTCGATGACAATACAACCGACAGCCTCAAGACAATACTTTGTATGCAAAGTAATGACACGGAAACTATAGAATAATGTTTACATTAGACAGAACACAGAAGTCAACAACTAAGTTCCGATTCATTTCATTGTATTTTATTGATATAAATGATGATGTGGACGGAGTTCAATCGAAATGTTGGTACCGTCGATATTATAGCAAATGGTTACCTCACAGTGAAAAAACACAGCTTCATTTTCTATCAACTCTTTGTGGGAGAGTGTAGAATGAAGTGAGTAATTGTAACACTAGAATACAGGTATATAAAACTATTTATGACACTATCTTGACCATATCTCTAGCTACAAACGTAATATACTTGTAATACAGCCATCTTTACACGAACCTTAGCAAAAATCTAACATATTAAATCGATGAAAAAGCCATTAAAACACAAATCATCGTCACGTACAGAAGTTTAGGTTACCAGAACAATATTCTCAAATCCATGGCAAAACGTCAAATTTGGCAAATATTGATATGGTATACTACTCTTAATGTGATATGTATCCGTTTAGGTAATACAGTGAATTCCTTAAATTACGTCTACATGAATTTTTATTTAAGACTGGATGGATATTATGAACTGGAACAAATAAATGATTCATATTATTTAGCCTTCTAGCTTACAATAATAATCTTTTATATATATATATATATTTCTTGTGAAATATTACAACCCCATCAGCAACAGATGCAATCAATCTATGTCTTTTGGAGAGATACTTTATAATATGCAAACCCCAATTGGCCACCCTCAACAAACGCAATACACTCATTAACACATGCCGCCAATCCAGTAATTTTCTCCTAAAGAATTTTGTTACCTGACTGTTATTCATGAGACAGGCAAATCATCACCATCTGTCACTCCCCATTCATTTTTACTGCCATTCAACTTCAGGCTCATTTGCATATTCAGTCCAGTACTACGCATATCTTCTGTTGAGCACCCGCGTTCTTGTTCAATAGGCTATGGTATCTGATGAGTGTAGGTTCTACCTACACGAAACTGTCCAGTAATACAACGCCTACCTTGAAACTGCCTTAGTTCCCGTTAACACTACACTATATATATATATATATATATATATATATATATTATATATATATATATATATATATATAACACCTATATATATATATATGACCTATCTATATGACCTATATATATATGTTAAACACCTGTATATATGACGTAATGCATGTATATATATCTATATTATATATATATATATATATATATATATATATATATATATTATATATATATATATATATATATATATATATATATATATATATATTACCCAGTCGTGAAAACCATATGGACTTACATTTACATACAAATTGAATGAAAATTGTAGTGGGAAAATGTGTTACAATATCAAAAATCAAGGTTTACGTACCGAATAAAGACAACACACGAAGAATCGTGGAAGAAGGATCTAGTTAATTTCATAAGGGAGCTTTCAGTTATTACGGCCAGGGAATGGGCCGGCAAATCCAGGGGGGGTCACCTTAATTTGAAAACTGCAAAGGGGTTGGTCATGTATTTTTGAAACAGCTCGGGGGGGGGTCACTTAATTTTCAAAAGTATCCGTCCCGTCAAAAAGCAGTTTCAGTGTTCAGAAATATTCTGGGAGATAAAAATGATTCACTGCATGATTTCATTCTCTGAAGTCATTTAACAGTAAATCTGAATTAAAGTGTAATTCACATGAATATCTTGCCTTGGCAAATCTGAGGCTTGTCTTATTGTAAATTGAGCTCACTGAGGGCAATGAACAATTCCTATTACTTACATATTAGAGATATAGCAAGTTTTGTCAGGGAAATTACTTAACAGTTACCTGTAGACTACTGTACCATGAAAAGTGAAATTATACTTTTAGGTGAAATTCCAATATAAATATTGTTGTCAACATCTGAACTTTCAAATACCCTATTTAAATCAAGTTCATTTGTATCAATTGTCAAACACCTATAAAAGCACAAATTAATTTAGTTTAGTATTGTAAAAATGTTATTCATAGTTTACTCATAGACTCCAATGTATAGTGAATCAACATTTCGGTGAAATTCAAAAATCCAATTTCTTGCACAGATATCAACCTTTAACCATTCTAGTCTAAGTACTTTAAAATGAATTATCAAATGTCTATAAATACACAGATTTAGATAGTTTTGTATTGGAAAAAATTATTTATAGTTTTCTCATACACGTAGACTCCAATGTATAGTGAATCAACATTTCGGTGAAATTCCAAAATCCAATTTCTTGCACTCATATCCATTTGTAACCACCCTAGTCTAATCAAGTACATTAATAATCAAGAGTACATAAATACACAGATTTACCTATTTTTGTATTGAAAAAAATTATTCATAGTTTCTTCATAGACTCCAATGTACAGTGAATCTACATTTTGGTGAAATTCCAAAATCCAATTTCTGGCGAACATATCCATTTGTTATCACTCTAGTCTAATCAAGTACATTAATATTAATAATCGAGAGTACATAAATACACAGCTTTACCTATTTTTGTATTGGAAAAAATTATTCATAGTTTCCTCATAGACTCCCATGTATAGTGGATGAACATTTTGAGTGAAATTCCAAAATCAGATTTCTTGTACACATAATATGCACCTTTAACCATCATATTCTAATCAATTACAATTATGTTAATTATTCAACATCTGTATGTGCACAAGTATAGCAAGTTTTTCATCGGAAAAAAATTATTCACAATTTTATCATAGACTCCCATGTATAGTGGATGAACAAATTTTTTGTCCACATACCAGTTGTAACAACCCTATTCCAATTAAGTACTTTATGTCAATTATCAAATATCTATAAATGCATAGATATAATTTTGTATTGAAAAAGTATTACATAGTTTTCTCATAGACTACCATGTATAGTGAATCAACATTATCAACAGCTGATTATCAATTTAATCCAAATATCAAAATTTTGTACACACGCTTGCGCAAAAATATTGCAATCCACCTGTAATTTCTATCCAATCCCTTTGAGGGGTAATGTCAAAATTATAGCAAGTCAGAAGGGGAAATTTGAACATAAACACCTTGTGAGTTTGTAAGGGGGGTCATTTGAAAAAATCTGAGAATTTTTTTTTGGATTCTATCGCCCCCTCCAGAGGTGTTTGTGTGTGCAGCTTTACGCAAGCAAAATGGGGGGGGGGGGGGGGTCATGAAATTTTTGTCATCTTAAAAGGGGGGGTCATCAATTTTTTGGTGCAATGGGTAGGGGGTTTCACTTATTTTGACTGATGCGCAGGAAGAATTTGCCGGCCCACCCCCGGCCATAATAACTGAACGCTCCCTAAGTACACCGAGTTATGTAAGACTGTCTACAGATGTGTAAGTTTGTATCATTTTGACGTGTACGATTGTGGTGAGTAATAAAATGCAAGGAAAGCAGAGGCTATCGTACATAGTAGGAAGAATCAGAGAATATACAGTGGGTAATATTTCAAGTGAATAATAAATTGGCCACTGGCCTTTATCATTAACATTTTATGAGTGTGCTGTACGATGAAACAGTTAAAAAAGTGCTCTTGAGTGTTTTGGATGGCTTTAGATCACATAAACGATAAAACCTTGAAGAAAAATTAGTTTACTACAAGGCCTCAACACATGATCTCTTTGCTAGGTTTGTATCATCACAATACTGGTATGTTCATTTGCCTGCATCAAAAATCAACTATCGTAAAACAGTACTGTCATAGCACAAATGTATGTTAGCAAAGCATACTTTGTTTATCCCAAGATTTAGCCTATTGTAAGTCTCTCATGAACTGATTCTTACAAACTGACCAGTATCATGAACGCAAAATTACGTCGTTGCTTTAAGAATACGACGTTTTATTCGCTTTGACTTGCCAAAGAAACGCGAGTCAAACCTTGCTCAGATGGATCTTCAGAGGGTTTACAGTTGCAATATGTATTGGTGGAACAGTCCTTCTTTGGCTGTGCTGGGTTCTGCAAGAAAATGAGGAAAACGTATTTTGTTCGTTATTAATACTGAACACTAATACTGCGCAGCCACAATATGTCGAGGGACTGCCAATTATGTGACACTCTCGTGTAATGTTGATGTCATCTTCTGATAAGGTTCACATTTGGCCGTGTAAGCAGAGAGATTGCGGCCCAATGTGTGGTTGAGTAAGAAGAGAGTAGACCAAGGGTAGCAACAGAGTTCCTAAATAGACTGTCAAATACACTTTTTGTTGAAAATATCACAAATTCAGATGGGAGAACAAATCATCTCAACCTTCCCAAGTATTAACCTGACCCTGTGATACAAATTATAAGTCACTAACAAAAGTTCATGCATCTTTCACACAAAGTTGATCACATGTCCTATTAACTTTAACCAAATTCTACATGTGACACGAACAGCAGTCAATTGTTGTCTTTTTCATAAACTAAGATCTTAATTCGTTGGAATTAAATAATCACTTTTAACCATAGTGATTGCATAGTTTTTGCCTACCACTGCGTGGTTCAGTCAATTTAAAGGATAACATACAAAGTAATCTGCGGTATTGATCAAAGGTCTGCCCATTTCTCCTGCCCTTATTATCCTATACTGTACGCATAACGTACCTCATTATGCCTCCTCGTGACGTAAACCTTAGATGCTCTGAGCTTTATACGTTTAGCTTTTCGCCTTGATGGTGCTCTTTCACTATCTTGTGAAGGCGATGTGGTCTCATCTCCTGAAGTCGTTTCGTTCGGGTACTTAGGACGCAGACAAAGAGAGCAAACAAATGTTTCTCTTTGTCTGTGCTGAAGGCAAACATCTGTCGCAGATCGCACATCAGCATTGCCTTGTTCTTCAGTGCTTGCTTTTCTTCCGGTTTGGGCGTATCGGTTTTTAATTTTCTTTCGTAAATCAGGTGGAAATGCTAGTTCATTTCCCAGTATTATCTTCGCCCACTAAATTACAAATACAAATTTAAAACTTTAGTCACTTACCAATTTCGCCGAATATGTTTTGTTATGCAGTCCGAAGTACTTGTCTCAGAAAAAAGTTGCAATGTGATTTTTGTGCAAACACTAACGACTTCATAAAATATATGAGAAGTAAAGAGTAAAGTAACAGATGTCCGTCATCTTTTATCATTGTCCAGTAGTAGTTATCAATAATTACTTCAAAAATAGTACAGAGTTAGACAAATAAGGAGACAATTAACTTTTGTTCCTTGCCAATGCTTGCAATGTTCTGAGTTCGTAACCTTCGTCATGAAAATCAGAACTATTCTGCGAACACAATTCTTTAACTATACCACCGTTCCACCTATGTGGCTGATGAAAAGAGGGGCACCAGAATGAACTGCATACTTCAAAATTAATCCTACCTGTCTGTGCCACTCCTTGCCGTCTTGCTTGTTGAATGTGTTACCCATCATGGCAATCAGCATGTTGATTAGCAACAATGTCACCAGAATCATGTAGACTACAAATAACAACTGTCGTTACGAAAATAAAATTAAACAGGGGTTATTTTTCATAAAAGATAACTCGAATTGCCTTAATCACGTAACTTCAAATAGAAAACATCCTATATAAGCACCTTTGTAAAATATTTTTTCGTAATGATTTTAGTTTCACCATGAATCATTATTATCTTTTAATGAAAAATGGATTTATGTGCAATTAAGAAATCAAGATCGACAAAATTTAATAGGTGTTTGCAAGCATCAGTTTGTTATAGCTTCGCCATGATATATAGATTTAATTAAAAAAAAGAAAGCAAACTTTGCACGACATTATGTACGAGGTGAAGTTGAGAACATTATCGAGCCAAAGTTTGCTTGGGTCCTTTATGGGCTGTTAGGTTGTATTTTATTGCTGGTATTTTATAGTTTTGGCGATGGAAAGTAAATTTGAACATGTAGGAAACACATGGAGCCAATGCTGGATAATTAGTCAGGTGGCTTAGCAACAAAAAACAGCAAGATCGTTACACGGATGACAAAAGTGCCAAATTTGCTACAGAGGTTCACATATGTGTGTAGATCAAAATTAGCTATTGCTCCAAAAATTTGGGCCACCGGAAAGGCTCGATGACGTCATAAATTCAAAATGGCCGCCATTATAACGCTTAAAAATGGTAAAATACAGTTTATTCAGCCAGTTTTCACTATTCTTGTAAATAAACTGACTCAAACATTCTCAATCATAAATAAAACATTGAATTAATGCAAATTAATTCTTATGATGACGTCATAAAGCCAAAATGGCCGACCAAATTTAAAATGTCCCCCATAACATTGTCTAAAAATGTTAAAACACTGTTAATGAAGCCTGTTTTCAGCATTTTATCACCTGAACTGAAATGAACACCCCAAATTACAGACAAAACAGATAATTGATGCAAATTAATTATTAAGATGACGTCATAAAACCAAAATGGCAACCGAAAGTTACAAAATGGACGATTATGAAGTTTACTATGCTTGGTACAATAGCCCATTTACGTGACAAAATGATAGTATAAAAGTAATGTACAATTTGTATTAATATTCCGTAAACTTAAAATAAAAGTATAAATGTATCAAAACTTAGCCAATAAGTTCAACACAAGTAACAAACTCTTATGAGATTATTGATTATTAAAAATGGTTTGTGTTTGAAAAATCGAATCGATATAAAGGAAATGAAGGCAACTTCACACACTGGTTCTACCTTTGCTTGTGATACGGTATAGTGGGTAGATCAATGTGGTTTGGTGATAAGGGAAAATGGTGAGAAACCAGTGAATCGATAGTGCTTTGACCCTCGTTATTTGACCTTGGTCCCGGAAATAAGGTTTTATGTTGGTTATTCCTCCTAGCGGCGTTTCAGGCCAAAGTTGGGTGCCTTCTTCAGTCACTTGAATGGTTTTGTATTCCCACATGCTCATTTTAATGGTAGCCATTGTTCATCAAAGACAGATGCTAAAATAATTATGTTTTGGTCAGAATTTGCGTGAATTGTTGCTCAGACCGTTCATTTGTACTCTCCTGTGTTTGAATTTGCTTGAAGGAGGATATATATATTGTATGTTTTTCTTCCTTTTTACGTTATTATAGGTTTTCTCGAAAAACCATGGCCAGCGTTTAATCGCCCTTCATAATTTTCCAGATTCTTATCACATTGTTTGATTAGGCTGGTTTTGATGAGGTTGTGCTGACTAGTATTTTGTTACATCATTACTCTTACTTTTGTTGATGAAGGATGGCTGACGTTTTGTTACATTCTTTTTTATACAAGCTATGTCTTTCTTTTTGTAATCTCTTTGTTGAAGATTTTGCGTTGAGAAATTGACCTTTTTATGAAGTCCATATTGTTGTTGCATGTACATATCTGAGTAATTCACCTTCAATTAAGCATTTGAAAGTCGGTGGCAGATAAATATCGTCAGATGGTTTTTGTGGGTTTTAAAATCGAGCCATCTCTCTCAATTGCGTCAAGGTATGATATTTTGTCGATAGAATGTTCAATTATGAATTCCAAGTTGAACGTAGAGTAAGGGTGTTGCACTCCTCGACAAATGTTCTGAATGTTAAAAGTTGATGATCGATTCCTGTGTAAACCATGAACATGTCACCTTTTAAATTTCCATACGAATATTTGACCGGATTGGAATTTAATATAACTTTCTCCGTTTCATGGTATATGATATCAGCTATTTCTGGTGAGCCCATACTGCATCCATAGATTCGTTTGTATTTTTCTAAGTTGAGTTAAAATATGTTGCGTTTCAGAATAATCGACATTCAAGGCTTTCATGTACATTGATGGTGGGTTTTGTATCATACCAGTTGGCAGTACTGTTTCAGAGTCCAACGCTACGATCGCTGCATTTATGGCTTCATTTTTGGCATGTTTTTCTATATTGATACCACGTCTTATGTTACCAGAATAGAGTTTGCTTGTTTTTTTAATTGGTTCTACCTAGAGAATAAAGTTTTTTTGTGTCCCTGGCATATTTAAGTCGTTTTGGACGATTGGTTTTATGACAAGGTCTAGAAATTCCGACATTTGTTTTATTGGGCTTGAGCAGCCATTTCTATCGAGACGTTGGGTGATGATTGTTTCTTCTGCTTTAGTTTTGTGTATTTTTGGCAGGAGATACCATCATGGTGTACAAATTATTCTACTTATGGAAATGGGGAAACTGTAAATCACCTCGTCAATGATATTCTTGTCGCAGATAAATGATTTCGTATACAATATCCACTGTATAGACAATGTCGCCAAGTGTATTAGTGAACATTTTTCAATTCGCAGCTGTCTAGAACTTTCTTTAATGTCATTTATCTTATTCACAATTGCTATGCCTCATTCTTTATTGATGGGTTTCACTAAGATTTGTTTGTTTTTAGACAGATTGTTCAGGGCAGTCTTTTCTGCCAGAGCCATATTCTTTCTGAAGTGGGTTGCGAATGGAATTTCCTCTATCGATGTAAGTTGTTTCGAGACAGTTTTACAATTTTTGGGTTTTCCGCGGTTACTAGTGTTGAACATGTACTTATCTTTGAACAGATGTCTGATTGATTGATTGATTGTTTCTCATGATATATCATAATCGTATGATGCGAATAAATTTGTTGATATCTCATACGACAATTTTTCTAGACACTCCGGAGTGGGAATAAATTTCAAGCCTTTACTTAATGCTTTGATTAAGGTTTGATTTGCAAGATTGTTGATGAATCTGAGAATCTTTCTGAGTTCTTATCTTTGTTTAACCTTCCATTTCTGCTTATGTTCTTCCTGGTGATTTTTTATGTTTTTATGTTTTGGGTTTCCAAACAGCAAAACTCGTCTGGTCACGTTTTTTTGCAGTTTCTTCATCTTTGAATTCCTAACCAGTCTGGTAAGTGCACAACGAAAGGCAAAGACGCTTTTCATAAAATCAAAAAGTAAGCTAAGCTAGATTCAAAAAGCAAAAAATAGTCTTCTTTTTGTTCATAAAACCCTGACCGAACGATCTTTTTCAGGCCGGCAAATCCTCCAGAAAGAGAACTACAGTAACTGTAGCACAAAACTATGTCACCACACATCGAGACATAAAAATCCAAGAAAATTCAAACGAAAAGGCTTCTGAAACAAAGGAAGCAAAAGTCTAGACCAAAATCACAAACATAAAACCTTTTTTCAGGGACCAGGGTCACATGACCAGGGTCAAGGCATGATTTATTTACCGGTTTCTCGCCATGTTTTTCGTTATCATGAAATTACATCACTATTGATCTACTCCCTATAACGTAACACTTTCAAAGGTAGAACCTATGAGATAACTTTATTTCCTTATATTGGTTCAGTTCTTCAGACAGAGGTCATTGTTAAAAATAAATAATTTTATAATATTTTGTAATTTGTGTTGGGCTTATTGGCTAAGTTTTCGTACATTCATCATTTATTTTGAGTTTATGGATTATCAAGACAAATTGTAGATTACCTTTAAAGTATTATTTTGTCACGTAAATTGGCTATTTTACTAAGCACAGTGAACTTCATAATAGGTCATTTTGTAATTTTCGGTCGCCATTTTGCTTTTATGACGTCATCACAATAATGAATTTGTATCAATTATATGTTTTGTCTATAATTTGGGTGTTAATTTCAGTACAGGGATAAAATGCTGGAAACAGGCTTAATTAACAGTATTTGAACATTATCAGACGATAATATGGGGGATAATTTGGTCAGCCATTTTGGCTTTATGACGTCATCATAATAATTGATTTGCATTAATTTTATGTTGTATTTGTAATTTGGGATCTTTGTGTCGGTTTATTTAAAAAATGTTGAAAACTGCCTGAATTAGACGTATTTTACCATTTTTAAGCCTTATAATGGCGGCCATTTTGAATTTATGACGTCATCGAGCCTTTCCGGTGGCCAAAATTTTTGGAGCAATAGCTAATATTGATTTACACATATATGCGAACACCTGTAGCAAATTTGGCACTTTTGTCATCCGTTAACGATATTTTTGTTAAGCCACCTGACTCAAATCGCTACATATATCAGTAATATATCTGAGGGTAATGACTTCACCCCAAGTCACTGGTATTGACAAAGCTATATAAAATATTGGATATCCTTCCAATACATGTCCAGGAACCTCAAAGATAATATAAGTGGAGTACAAAAATTATCCCTTACCTTGGGTAAGTTTATGTAACGGGTATCATCAAAGGACGCATAGATGTCTTGAAATTCACCAAGTGACATGATAAACAACCCTAGCAGGGCATTGATAGGGTCGTTAAACAAAGTGCTCGGCGTGCCGATGAATGCAATGTACATAGCTAAAAAATGAAAATCATACTGCATTCAGTATTTCGCTTGACTACAATCCTCTTGGATTTTTCAACACAAGGTAAAGCAGAAAAAGAAAAACTCATCAAAATCGCATGAAACGATAAAGGAACAATATCTATGCAGTCTGTGTGGACTGATGCGAAATTAAAATGTCACACATATACCATATATTCCATAGCCCTAGGAATTAGTTTCAAACGTTTCCAGCCGACTTAACATTCAAACTCTTACACATTACCAATTGAAGTAATAATAGAATTTTTCGAAAAAGATGAATTACCGGTGAATGAAATGATCTCAAGAAAAGATGATATTCAATCTCTTACCTTGAGAAAATCCCACCAGGAAGACGAGGTAGATAGCAAAGAACTTCAGTAGATCGCCCCAAAGCATCTTATCAATCATCCCCAGAAACGGACCAATGAATTTGAACGGACTGAAAACGAATGACATGTCAGTGTATTAAGAGAGAATGCGCCTTAGGGACAGATATTTGTACTATCAAACTTTACATCATTATTTTTGCTCTACCGCTTGTTAGTGGCGCTACTTTTGAAGTTCACGGAGTGAATTAAGGTTCAGAGGCTTATTTTTGTGAAAATCGAAACTTTAATTCCCCATAGCTGTTAACACAGGGATGGCGGCCATTTTGAATTTTAAATACGGGTGAATGTTTTGTAATTGTTTCTCTTGGTGCCAAAATTTGCATGGTGACCCGAATTATCATTTTGATTGAAAGAGAATGGTTTAAAATTTGCTTGAGGAAAGTTTAAACGAAAGTTTAATTCTACGTACAGACGAATTGGTAGGCTCAGCTACGTAAGGTGACATTTCGAGCATTTAAATTTTTCCCTAACACAAGTGTGGACGATCAATCTTTGAAATTTAATGGGTCACATTGCAGTGTCTGGAGCAAACAAAGGCACGCCACTGTTTGTGTACCTTTAGCATAAAATGATAATTTATATCGCATAATTATTGCAATAAAGTTGTGTCCTTTGATGAAGAATTCTGAGTAAAGTTGTCGCTGTTAGACGAAGAAAGTGCACATCATTAGAAATTGCACATCATTTTCTACATTACCTGAGGAAGTATATGAAGTACGGACATGTCAACAGTAGTGAAAACATAACCATAACGTCTTCATAAACTGGATTGCAGGCTATACGACCAGGTACAGCCAAAAGGAGACAGATTACCGATACAAAGAAGACTCCGTTTGCAGAGGGATGCCACTAATATAAAAAGATAAATTAATGCTGTATAAGATGTATCAGCACCCTCACATTAAAGAGAAATCGATCATGATACCTTTACCAGCCTGTTTGTCAAATGGCTGTTTGTTTATCGTTCGACTCATACCATGGAATATCGAATGTAGGATAAGTTGTACTGGTATTATGTGGTATTTAGTAAAGCAATGAAGTGACTTTCTTCTCCAACCTTTTATGCCTCTATATCTAAAACCTGTTTAAGCTTTGGAAAAAGCATAACTGTGGCCATCGTTTATTACCGTTTATCATTACTCACCACATTTTCATCATGAAAGTCCCTTGGAGTATTGTCCACAATTTCTTTGATGAAGAATGCCAGAAAGAGACTGGCTCCAAGTAGACTCATCACTTCAAAGGCTATGCGTATCTTGAGATAACAAAAGACCGAATGATAAACATTTAACATATTTAACATTGGCAAACCTATAACACGGGAATCTTTTGAAGATAGAATTTAAATGTTGCAGATGGTGATCAAAATATTTAATTTTTCTGCATAAAAAAGATTCCTCCTTCAACAACAATAGAAAATTATTGCACTGAGAATGAAGGTATCGTCAACCATTTCTGACTTCAAAAATAAATACGATATTGTTGAATAATTGTTTTAAGTGTTGATTAGGATGAGTCAAACATCAAAATCCTTGATTCTTTATTATTATTATTATTATTATTATTATTATTATTATTATTATTGTTGTTGTTGTTGTTGTTGTTGTTGTTGTTGTTGTTGTTGTTGTTGTCATAGTAGTAGTGCTAGTTCAAGCAGTACCAGTTAGTCTACGTTTCTGAACAATCTTATATAACTGGTCATCGGTAGTGTGATGATTTAGAAGATAGCAATCATTCGATACTGTGATGTTTTGGAGCTCATAACCTTCACCTACAGAGACGTTCACTTCTTTTGTAGTAGCATACGGGTCCTGACAAAAGAAAACAAGGATTGTGGTGAGTAATGTTACTCCTTTCATCAAGGCAATTGCCAGTACGAATGGAAATAGCATTGAAAAAGGGTAAAGTGTTGTAGTATAAAAAGCTTGGCATTTCATGTCCTGCTTGAAAGTTACACATAGCTGCAGCTGCGCTGCTTACATTTATTACATGCCTCGATGTGAGTGCAAATCAGTGCATTGATTTGAATAGGAACATCCGGGATGTTAGCGGGCCGGTGAACGATGTACTGACCGGTTTCCATGGTTACCCGGTCCAGTGAAGCCTTTCGACGTTTTCGACGTCAAAGTAGACGCTTAACGCTAGATGTAAAATATCCATGCGCGCACTGCTATTTTAACTTTCGTTAAAATCTGTTTGATGCTGGTCGATAATGGTAAAATTGTTTGAAAATCCCCTGTATGTAGCTAAATGTCATATAGCATTAACTGTGAAGAGGCATGTAATAAAATATTATTGCCTGAATACATGGGTTTATGTGCCCTCCCAGCAGAGACAATTTGCCCTCCTGACGTAGGGCAAATTGTCCCCTTCTCTCGGGCACATAAACCCATGTATTCAGGCAATAATATGAACTCTTCAACAGTTAATAGGACTGGAGCAAGCCAAATGCATCTACAAGACAGAGTGACCAAATCAGCAACTCATAAGAAGTCTCATTGAGATAGTGCCGAAAAAAGTAAACCTACTGAATTGAAGGACAGGAGTAGCCTTAGAAACGCGTAAGGAGAACCACCTTTTCCAATGAATTACATCTGTGAACTAAATGAATCATGCAATGTACACCATTGCTAAACCGGCTTTTCAGCTTGATTTGTGCACTGATGACAGAAGACTGCGAGTTATCTGAATGTGACATTTTCACTGCATAAAACTAACAAGCGAAACGAAACGAAGGAAAACAGTAATGGTCATTTGGGATCGCCCCCCCCCCTCTCTCTCTCTCTCTCTCTCTCTCTCTCTCTCTCCTCTCTCTCTCTCTCTCTCTCTCTCTCTCTCAACGGACATTCATTTCTGCTGGAACGAAGGCAAAAGTTACCCATACAGGAAACTAGATTGTGGAATTACCTCTCCTGGTCGCAGGTACAGATTTGCTGTAAGGATTGCGAGGTACACAAAGAAGAGAAGCCATTTCAGGTAAAAATAATATCTTCCACACTGCCACTTCTCCTTAAGGATCTCCCACACTATCCCATCCATCAAATCAAGATGCTCTTGTCCTTTCTACAATGTTAGAATAAACATAACTATTAATTAGAGAAACTAGATACAATTAATGGTGAAATGTTCAATAATGTCATCTTTGGAAAATTGAACAAAAACTGACTCGCGTTTGAGTTTGTGAAAAATTTTGCTTATAGTTGTGAGTGCTGATTACATTAACTTATAGAAATCTAAAAGTGCTATCAACAAATAGTTTCCATCAATTTTGTCTTCGACCAAGGATCTTGGATTTTTTCCGAATGGAAAAGTATTCTGATACTAACGGAGGCAAATAACACATTTTTGTAACAACATGATGCAACTGCTGTAAATGGGAAACATATTTCCAAACAATACTTGCCTGGTTTACAATGATATGTAGAGCTGATTTTCGGTCGATTTCTCCATTTTCACCAATGGTATCAAACCCATCGAGGGCATAGGCAGCACAAGTCACATCCCCATAGGTCCAGTACACCTCTCTCTCGTATTCCAGTATATGATCAAACATTTCTTTTCTTGCCAAGGTAGCAGCCAAGTTCAAAGGTGTCAGGCCCTGTTTATTGCGAATATTTGGGTCGGCCCCCCTCTCACGGGCTAGGTTATACATATCCTGCCATATACAATATGTATGTGTACTATAAGTTCAATTATATCATACCAGTATATTGATGGCGCAAATACGGCGATCTGATTGGTCGAGACGCGAAAAGAACCGTGGTATATTGGCGATATACCACGGCTGGCACACGCGCGAGCTCTCAGCTTGAGCAAAAATCCGTTTTTGACGTTCCACGCCAGAATTTCAATATACTGTTATGATATAATAGTAATAAATCACACCCAGCGACGGTATACCACTCGATTTTGACCAGTTCACTTCATATATGCACTCGCTATCGCTCGTGCATATATGTCGTGAACTGGTCAAAATCTCGTGGTATACCATCGCTGGGTGTGCTTTATTGCTTAAATACGACGCAGGTGAGAGTGATAAAAAAAGCGACAAAAACACACAACTATTGTTCATTTCCAATTATCGTTTTTATAGTAATAAGCTATTAGAATGTATGAATATGTTTTTCAGCAAAGCACTTACCTTTTGATCGTGTATAACCGTCATGTGCAGGACAGTGTTACCGTTGAAATCTTTGTTGTTAATGAATTTCATCTTTTCCTTGGCTTCCTTCATCTTTTCCTCGGCTTCCTTCATCTTTCCCTCCGCTTCCTTCGTCTTTTCTTCGGTTTTGGCTTCTTGTATGTTTTTCCTTGCGTCCTGTATGCTTTTCTCGGCTTCCTGTACGTTTGTCACGGCCGACTTCATGTTTTCCTCCGAGTTGACTTTCTCCAATAACAATTCAAATATCTTTTCTTGACCAAGGCTTGCAGCAAACGATAGTGGATATTCGCCCCAGTAAGTCATCTACCAAACATATAGGGCAAAAGGTGAAGAACATATCCATCCACAGATCACATGTTTAATATTTTGCTTCTCGGCGTTGGCATAGAAAACATTGAAATAACTATGACGATCACAAGTGTGATTTCAATCACCCGAGTAGTTTTACACTCCGAAGGGGTTACGGTTGCATCTTCAATCATTGCAAGTTGCAAATATGGTATTATTATATCAACATTTTCTGGCATTTTTGAGGCATATAAAAGTTTGTCAAATGTGCTGACTGTTTTCAATTATAGAAAGGTGCCATATATTTTAAGCAGTCAAAGAAAATGACAATTTGACAGCTATCGATAGACATTAGTTTTCTTGAGTTAACACGCGGAGGTTAAACTAACCTACCAAAAAAATCCCCATGAAGAAGATAAACCTGTCACTATCTCCTTGACGTCGACAATAGGGTATGCCATACAGCTACAGATGGAGGAATTCTGAATGTAGCCAACAACCGTTACTGTGAGAAATTTGAACGATCTTATACAATGATGGGTATCCATACAAGCTGCTAACGAGAACTTTAATTTAATGTATATTAAAAACTCCCTAAAGAATGAAACGACACAGTATTTACACATATCGAAACCCTAAACTCATCCTCATGGCTCCGTCTTTAAACATTAGAAAAACGTTATCTCTAGAAACACTTCGTGAGCGAAGAACAGTGAAATCAAACTGTTTCGAAACAATGTGTATATTCTGCCCTGGTATGACACCAACTATCAACTGATTGGGCTGAAGATTGCTTTATTGCCTATCGAAGGTAAAAAGGCTCACACGCATATATCTGAAGATCAATAAGCTTCGTCAGATATATATATATATATATATATTATATATATATATATGTAACAACACATGCTCATTCCGTTTTGCGTTTTTGCCAGAATAAGTCACGTGACGGGAAAATATATGTCAAGTTCCCACAAAATTGACAAAAGTGACGTCAGAAGTTAATTTTGAAAACGATTTCTCTTGGGAAAAAGTTTTTGACGAAATTTAGATGTTTCAGGTCACGTGACCGTAGTGTCGTCTGCAGCTTTGAAACAATGGCGGATGATGAGCGCCCAGGATGAGCGACGAGGCTTCCTCCAAAATAGCAAGATTTTCCATTCCAACAGCGTAGGAGCTTGAACAGCTCATCGACGAATAATTTCAAGTTCAATCAAGGATGTTGCTAGGTATAAGCTTTTGGAAGAAAGTGGTACTACTGTTACCGCTGTGAAGAAGTCGCCAAGTAAACTTGTCACAATGCAATTATTGCGGTGCATAGTATCATACATACAATAAAAACTATAAACATAATACTACAAAAATACCCCTCAGACGTCACTTTTGTCGATTCTATGGGAGTAGACATATCTTTTTTCTGTCTCGTGACGTATTCTGACGAAACGCAACAGGAATGAGCATGTGGTGATATATATATATATATATATATATATATATATTTATATAATATATATATATATTATATATAGTATATATATATAATATATTATATGTATGTATCTATGTAATATGTATATAGGCACGTAACAGTCTTAACAAATTCACAAGCGAAAATTGTTGACGCATAAAATATAAGATCGGAATACGGTCATAAAAGCATGAAGTGATGCCGGGTGTTTCGAGAAAGAGTAAGCACATATCCTGCCCCGCATCTGGTACAAGTTATTCTCTTAAAAAGGTTGTTGAATGGCAATTGTGACCATTTATACATATATAGAAAGATAGATACAGAACCATACTATCTGATGATTTCTACCGTTATTACTTTATGCGTCTTGTCAATTACAAGGAAAAAGAGCAGACGTTCGGAAATCTGTGTCACAGTCAAATATTTACACATGCAAAAAATCGAAAACTGAAGTAACCGACGGACTGAGAACAAATATAAAACAACACAGTTAGAAGTACTTCTGGTAATACGACCGACAATTAACTGACATCAGGTGTGTGGAAAAGTGTGCTCACGCCCATCGCATCCTATATTTCGTACCCGCAATTCTCTAAAACAAATTCATTGAATGGCATTTTGACCGTTTAAGCCTACTCACCCTTCGTAATTTGTCTTTTGACATACTGCACTGCCAGGATAAACTGTACAGGACTCCTTTAGGTCGTCGGGTAAAAAGAAAGCTCCAAAGCACCTTTCGGTAACATCAGCTCCATTTTTAAGGAGAAATTCAACCATATCTGTATCTTCATTCACTATTGCCATATGAAGTGGCGATTCACCTGCAACAATACAAGCGCTATTGGACTCTGATCGTGGTAGGTATGTTACGATTTCTACGTAACTTGCAGTGATTATTCGTTAGAGTCATGAAACTACGAAAGGCATCAAAATGGATACAAATTGCAATTGTTTGTAGTTAAGTGATTTTGCACATATTAGACAACAAAACTAGCTATTCGAAGTCTACTTAGACCTCATTTCGTAAGTGTACCACACATATAGCAGGACCAATCATGGTGGAGGTCTTTCAAAATGAAATAAAAAATACAAAAGGGGGCGCTTTTCAACAATAATCACAGCTCTTCCATCGCGTTGTTCTCCAACAATTCATCAAGATTGAGCGCATGTTTTCGAAATGAATATTCATGCACAGTGGTAAAACTCACCGTAATATTCGTCGCCGAGGTAAATATCATGAACTAAATTGGGAAAAAATTCAACCAACATCTTTGCAAGTTTCCTGTGATCAGCAGAATTTTTCATCAACAAGCAGATGTGAAGTATTGTTTCGCCAAGATTTCCTCGTTTCTTAATATCCCAGCACACAAACTTCTTGCTACAACCTGCATTTCAAAGAAATTGTTGACACGATAAGACCTTTATCGGCGATCGTTTATTTTAGATTTATTTCTAAATATATATTTCAGCCGTTTCGTTTATTAAAAATTTATATAAATTGAAAACCAAACGTATTGACCGTGTGTTAATTATTTTTTAGAGTCTCTCTGTTACGCAGATGAGAGAACAGCTAGTTTTGAATTGTATCAGAGAGTTTGGCTAAGCTAAACTTCCACAAGCAATTTGCTTAATTTTCGTCCGAGAAGCAAAATCCATTCAGCTATCGCGCACATGCAAATACATGCACTATAGGCCTAAGTCTTCCCAATATAATATCAAAACGTTGAAAGTTCGTTGAATATGCAAACTAATAATCATTCGACATGAAAGTGTAAATATATTTAACTTCATCAATATATGGTCATCAGAAATATCAGATCTCCGTGTTTCAGCAAATTTGGTGAGATCGTCAGTTACACAAAGCTTCAATAAAAATTGGGACCCAAGCGTGGAAGTAATTTGCAACAAAAGCAATCTTTTATCCCTGTTTGTTAGCTCAGAATGTTTGGTCCATACTGCTCTATCTGAAAGCAGAACAAATTGTCTAGCCCTCTTTGGAAGCCTTATATTAGGTATGCACATAATTAATGAGGTGTACTTGTTCTGAACCTGATTGGCCAGAGTAAGTATCTTATATACATGTAATTGTTGCAGTTGCAGAGATATACGAAATAGGTGAAAGTCATCGAATTTTTTTAAACAATTTAGCCACATATATTTAGTACTAGCTGATATAAAACAGAAAGTAAAGATCCAGTACATGTAGTTACTGACATACATGAAGGTACTTCAAAGGTTACCATCCAACAAAAGGTCACCATCCTACAAAAACCAGAGCTGCATCCCTTATAGTTGCTGAGACATATTAAAGTAGGTCAAAAATCACCCAAGATCATCCAAAAAGTTTTGGAAAAAGGTTTTGTTACATCATGGTCAATTTACAAAAGAAGACAATTATAAATTTACAATTATCAAAAGTTTTTCGTAATGGCAATATCGCTGGCAAAACGTGCAATTGATTTCGGGAATGCCTTTCACAAACTTGCGAGTACTCCCACTGATGATGACATGAGCAAAATTTCATTTCAAATGGTCCACTGATTCTGGAGAAGAAGATTTTTGTAGATTAAGTTGGAACTTTTCAAAAATTCAATATTGTGGCCAAGATCGTGTGACTTCTTACGATTTTATTTGCGACTTTCGGTAAACAAAGAGGATCTGCCCTGGATATACCAGATTCGATTCCAATCCGATGAGCTGTTCTTGAGATATCGCGCCAACAGACTTACATACATGCAGATAGACAAACTGACAGCGGTGAGATAATAGCTCACGTTTATACGTGATCTAATAAAACTAGTTGTATTTATCGCATACATTTGAGATCATTATTCAAATGACTTCAAATTGTCAAAATGGACAAATTGAACACTATCATGTCAATGTTTTCTAAAACTGTCAAATTTTAACTACAAGTGTATTTATATGATATTGCTATTGGTTAAAGATTACATTTCCAATGCGAAGTTCTATTATTATTTTTGCTACAGTTGATAATTTTTTGATCATATTCCAATCGGTCGGCTGGGAATTATAGGCGTTCATTGTTTACAGGTGGCTGAGCCTATTGTCTTGTAGCTGTGGAAACGCAGCTATCTGTTGGCGAGGTAGCGTGTGTCATCAAAAGGTCAACCCCGCCACATATCCGTGGCGGGGTTGACCTTCTGATGACCCGCATAGCGACGCTATGCTACCCCGCCAACAGATAGCTGCGTTGTCTAATTGTCTTGTGAAGGTATTAATCACCCAGACACATCCGCCTCAAAACTGCAGCTATCTCAAAGGTCGGTAATTTTTTACAACAGTTCCTCTTTGATTAATCCGTCTCATTAAGCTACAAAAGTTAATGGCAAACAATCGGTAATGGTCAACTCACGTGAACTAGCAGTCACATTACACTGTTGCATTATGATCAGGTTAGAAACGAAAGCAAACCAGTCTGACATAAATACACAATCACATATACCATTTTTGATTGTCCATCGTGTTTACCAACGTGCTGTACATTGTTTGGTCCTGTTTACTTTGCTCAACTTAACCAATTCACAAAATTTGAGCATTTTGAATACGGTTTGCTGTAAAGAAGGGTCATTGCTTGTATGGTTGCCATGGAGACCGAAATACGGTATTGGCTTCCGTTTATGGTAGCCTATAATGTAAATCTTGTTCCAACATAAAACGTCACGGGGAGAACATTACTGCATACAATATTTGATACAGTCAATAGTAAGCAACACTAGTAATATATTTTTTTCAATCAATGGCATGCTGAGTTATGAAAAAAGTTGCCACATATCGTAACGTTTTTACCCTCCCCTTTTTCGACTTCTATAACTGAGAAAGAAATAACACCTTTTAAATGTTTACATTCAGCAACAAAGGCCATTAAGATAGGTTTCTGCCCTGCGGTATCGGCGAGAAGCAACTGGAAATGTTATCAGGTATTAAGGGGGTTCTAGCATGGTTGACTTAGCATAGGACGAAATTGACCATGATACTCACCTTCTTTACTTTTTTTCCTTGCGTCGTCGTCAATTGACTTTACCTTTGATGATTTCCACCACTGGTTGACCTGTTTATCCACCTGCCTTTCTCTCCTTTCTTTCTCTCTCTGCTTAATAACTTCTTTGATCGGTTTATTCTCTCCTTCACCGTTCCCATATAAAAACCCCTGGATTTTCTCTTTGATTTCCACATCACGTATGAATTTGACAAGTTCACTCTCTCCTTCGCCTTTCCTTTTATTATCTAAATAACCCTCGATTTTCTTTATGATTTCCTCATCAGGTAAGGAATTGATTTTCTTTCGGATTTCCTCGTCACGTAGGCGTTTGATTTTCTCTCTGATTTCGTCATCACGTAAGAGTTTCACAAGGTCACCACCACCATTCAAGTCTACAAGGTTGTATACCAGTTTTGTTGGGTCGATGTTCTGCTCTGGTTCGCCCACTTGATTATTCTGTTCCAGATTGACCTCTGCAGTATTCTGCCCCGTTTCAGTACATTGCTCCATTTTAAGCAGGTTGTGATCGACAGAGGATTATTTAAGTGGAACGGTCTACGTATATATCCAAGTATAAAGCTGGATGTATACTAAATAACTGTCTTTTATACACCGCGTTGGCATTCTCTAGTTTGGAGTGAACCATTTCGTAACCAGGGGTTCGAATAATGGCGGGCTTTTTGTAAGTCAGCTCGAAGCAGAATGTCTCTAAATTTCATGAAATTTCTATCGTGCTTTTCATTGAAACTTGATATGAACATAATTTATTCTTTCTGGCGTTTGGTCTAAAATGAAAACGCTGCTCAGGAGCAAAACCGGGCTGCCAAGTTGAAGTTCCGGTCAGATAACAATTCCATAGGTGTAAAGGAGTGGATTTTCATACTGTATGATAAATTTTCACCTGCTGCCTAGGCTGCCTTTTATGCTGTTACGGTCGACTTTCAGATATTTGGAGAGTGACCACAGAAACATTATATAACTTAACTACTATCGTTAAAAATAATCATATGGCCGGAAACAGAAAGAAACGGGTATATTAATATTTGGCTTACTCCGAAAGACTAAGTTAAATCTTATGTTAAATCGCAAAAAAGAAAAAACCTCGGCGCCATCCCTTTGACCATCCCTACCTAGCAATTAATGAACAGTCCCTGCCAACATATGAGCATGACTCTGTTATCCAGCTTTATATTTTGAGAGTAGCCGACGCCGACAGAGGTACTTTAACATGTCAATATATTACTCTAGGATAAGAATAAAGGGAGCAGTAAAGGCTGTTCACAGCTGGCTGTTTCGTACGATTTGAATTCTTGCCCAATCCATTGATATTCCCCTCTTCCCAAGGAGAACTTCTCGTTGGCCCGTTTCCCGTCATTGAAAAGCTCCCATTCAATATAGCCTCCCCTTATCACGTGATTTTGCTCTCTCAATCGTCAAACCATCGCACAGAACTGAGGCTTACTGCCTGCCCGCCCAAGTAAGTTTTTCAAAGTTGCTCGATGAGCAAAATAAATTCCCATGGCTGATACGAGAAACCAAATGGCCGCCCTCAAAGAAACCAACCGAGAACAGCTCTAACTTTTACAGTTGCCAAGCGAGCAGGCGTCCAGAGTTGCTTCAACTAAATCACCTGCCTGCGTCCAACGTCACATAGGCCTAATTATTGCCTGTCAAACAGGTGGTCGGACACACCATACTACACCAAGCCACACCTCATCATGTCATATCACACAGTACCGTACCATCTTGGTCCATAGCCTAAAATTATGATAAAGTTGTCGAAGCTCAATTGCCCGGCTGTAGCGCTATTCTGTGGAGGGGAAGGTGCCCAATGGTTTTTAATGGATAAATATAATCGATGTGATGGAAATTACAAAAAAAAATTGTAGATTATCATTGCTGTCGTTACGTGATTGTTAAGGGTCTGGAAAGGAATTACAGAGGGAGAGGGCTGGTGTTGGGGGGGGGGGGTGTCGCCATTTTTTCCATAACCATAAGGTTACATGTAATAATAATAATAATAATGATACTACTAATATATGCATATATAGTATCTATCTATCTATCTATCTATCTATCTATCTATCTATCTATCTATCTATCTATCTCTCTATATCTAACTATCTATCTATGTACAGGCACTTTTCAATGTACTTGACAAGTCTACATGATGATTGAGCAGCATATGTGAAGGAGAACTTTGATCTATATTGTTGAATATTGACTTTTAGGCAGTAATAAGCTTCTTGACAAACTATAATGGTGCTCTCTGTACAAGTACTAGCCAATCTATCGATGAAAGCTTACAGCTATTGTCCATTTAATTTTGAATAGCAAATTTTACTTCAAGTAGTTGATAGAATTATTTATTGTGCAATGTAATCTCTTTCATCGTACTGAAACATTGCATAAAAGTGACTATTTGTAATGATTAAAATATTCTTTGAAAGGGCAAAGGTCAAATGAGAAATTATATGTCAATGAAGATATTATTGATATAGACTGTGACATCAGCGAAGGGTCGCTGTTTTATGCTCATGGGGAAGGTCACTTTTTCATGCAAACACTTTGGAAGGGTCGCCATTTTTCGTGCAGCGTCATTTTGAAAATTACCCCCCTCCCCCCTGTAATTTCTGTAAAGTCCCTAAAGTATGCATACCTTGCGAATAACACCCCAGCTCTACTCATTGTAACCACACCTCACGAAACAGGGTGTTTCAGACTTTTGTTCAAACATGTCTTTATATAAAAGAATATTTAAACCGATTGTTCCCTTTCATAACATTTGATGGTGAGTTCGAGACTCCAGCAGAGTGTTGTGCCCTTGTACAAGGCATTTTATTCCTCAATAGTCCATTGGGTAATGGATAGTGGGTGCCCCATGCTGCAAATGGGCGTTCGCCTGTTGGATGATGGATTGAATAAAAAAACCTGTCGATTTTCACAAAACAAGACCTTAAAAATTTAATTCTTCCGCAAGTTTATCCACACAAAGAATACCAGAAAAGTCTGGAAAAATTAAACGTCCGGAAAACTGTCCTCGATGGTCAGTCCACATGAGTAAGCTCAAGGGCGAAAATTGCTCTAACTTTGCCGATAAATGTACGTTAGGTCCTACAGTCCTCACTGGCGTTGAGTGTGTCTAATTTCAAAAGTAATGCCATGTTTCCAAAACCGACAATTTCTACCAGGCTGGTTATTACTTTAGCTTCCTTGTGATCTGATTATGTATTGCTGTATGTCCCCCTCTCTGTAAGAATTGTTAAAAAAAACCCAAACAAACAAAAAAACCAAACCAAAACAAAACAGATCCCATTGAAAAACTTAGATTCTATACTTGGTATATAAATGTAATTACTAAAATGGGAAAAATTAGTAGTCTCCGCGTAATTTGCGTTGTTCCTCATTGTAGATGTTAATGCGTGTTTTCATAGTGGCTGCTCTGAACTTGAAGGAACTTGATAGACGTATACGTATATTGAAAGGCGTTATCAATTGCTTGTTTACTAGAACTATCAGCAGATTTACGGCATCCATGGTTTTCCTCAAACACGGGAGCACATTCAGTTCACATATGGTGTTTTGAAGTTTCGAGACCTTGCTTGTGCGGTCGTTTTACTCTTTGTATACATGATGATTTCTTCAACTACTTTTTGACTTACTGCTCCTTTTGTCTCGTCTACTCTTGGCTTTTCCCCTGCAATTGCTATTCTTCTTCATCTCGTCGTTGTAAAAATACCCCTTTACTTCCCCCTTTAAGGTGGTTTGCGCCTCGAAAGTGAACAAACTTTCCTCAAGCAAACTTTCGACCATAAGCTTCCAAATCAAGAATACAAAAGGGGGTGTCACCGTGCAAATGTTGGTACTAGAGACATATCACCAAATATTTACTGATATTTGACATTCAAAATGGCCGCCATTCTTGTGTTGTCTCTATGGGGTAAATAACATTACCGATTTTCACAAAACTAAGCCTGTGAAAACTCACTTTACTTCCATAAGCTTCAAAATGAGCCCCCGATAAGTGGTAAGCTGAAAGAATATTTTGAAAGTTTGAGAGTCCAAATACCTGTCCCCGAGGCACGATCTTGATCTTTGTAGTCTTTGATTTCATCATCTAACTTCCTCCTGATCGGTGGGATCGATCACTGCAACACAATAGTCATAAAACATTTGTCCTGCACAAGTACAGTCAAACCTGTATTTAAGTGGTCTCCCTCAGAGCGGTAACCTCTCTAACGTGGTCGCTCGTAGCTGTTCCATTACATTTTACATACAAAGGCCCCCTACAGAATAACCACACCCTCTCTCTCTCTCTCTCTCTCTCTCTCTCTCTCTCTCTCTCTCTCTCTCCAGACAGACAGACAGACAGACAGACAGACAGACGGACAGACTACTCAAAATTGTTTCACTCAAAAAAAGTCTGGAATTACGTTAAGGTACTTATGTATGCTTTCAGAAATATGCCAAACGTTAGAAGGCAACATTAACAAATATGTGAGTTTTCATTCCGCAGCCGTCCCTACCCAATACACAATGATCCATCCTTCACGAATAAACAACCGAACTTCCTTTATGCTCATATAGATAACTATTATTGGTGGAAATTTGTACAGCGATCAGATATGCGTGTGAAAAATAGCCAAGTTAGCGATAACATAGCAAGGGCCGTAAAGTTTTCCACTTTTGACGCTTGGCACTATTTATTCGTCACCCACAAGTATGGGAGAACAATAGATAACACAGTCATTTGCAGACATGACAAGTTAGTTACAATTTAACTTAAGCTCACAAATTTTTTAACTGCAAATATTTGGAAACAAATCTTACCGATAATTGAGTATCATGCACAAATAGTTTTGTTGAAGGGCCTGTAATGCTATAGCTTTTTAATATTTTTTTCACCAGTTTTGAATGTCATAACTCCTTGTTCTTCTCCCACGGCATATTGATACACAGTGTGAACTGCATTGTTCTTGTTCAAAGGGGACTTCTGGTCCGGACTACAATTCAAATGTAAAAAATAACAATGCAGTTACTGACACATGTTGACGCTAAGTTGATAAGCTAATTGGTGTTTTAACATTCTTTGGGAGTAGAATAAGAAGTTTCAATTGATATACAAAACAAATATTTCGACAATATCATCAAAAGTCAGCGATTGCTTATTGTTGGTATGTACTTGCTGAACTCCATATTTGTCGTCCGCCCACGTTATCTGCGACGTGAATTAGACTTACATTGCCTGTCTGGTGAAAGGAAGCACAGCTCTTTGCATGGCCGTCCTTTGCCGGCTGCATTCGAATATTAGAATGTAAGATAAGATGTTTTTAATACCAATTCAAGTTTTCCATGACATGGCTTTTGAAAGGGTTTATCTTATGGCGCTTATTTAAAACGGAAAATGCGTTATTTCACCCCTTACAAGAAGTGATGATTTTTAATGACTCTACACATTTGTGGAAATAATATCGACCCGCTTCAAGTTGATAAGTTGCCTCAAGTTGCCCGTATAATGCCACAAAACTCTGGTTTGAAGAATTGTTAAGCGTCGATAATATGTTGCATCCCTGTTACCATGATACATTTTACATAGTATTTGACGTCGGAACTCTCTGGTACGGACTCAATTCAAATGCTAAAACTCAGCATGAAACAAATCTGGAGCACTTTGAAAGAAGGTGCGACTCATCTCAAATACTGAATTCCATATTTACTAAGGTCAACACTTTACAGATATTGACACGTCAATTGGCAAAGCACAATTGGCAACGCAAACCTGCCACGGGATCAGAGAATCGAACACAATAGTGTGCCTTTGTACCCTAGACCTGTCAACGTGCCATTCCAAATATGCCAACACCAGTGGTAGGGCTGCGTTAACAATAAAACAGTGTGTGTGTGTGTGTGTGGGGGGGGGGGGGGGGCTAAAGGAATTCATGGGGGATTCGAAAATTTTAGGGTAGTAGAGGGGAGACTTGAAAATTTTGCTCTACCTGTAGGGGGGACTTGAAAATGTTTTGGTAGCCTTTTATGTTTTACATTTTCCAATTCCAAGTTCTTGTAGGTAATTCAATGAAAAATGAATACCATTTTTATGTCATCCAAATGTTGTTAGTAATTAACAAAATCTTGAACCATTTTGTCACATTTCATGACTTTTATCTCGAAAAAATCTAAACATGTGTGATTTGTCGTAAAAAACAAACTTGAGCCTAGTAACAGGGCAGAAGCTGCAACTGTTAATGATTTCTGCAATATTTCTATGCAATATAACAACTACAGTTTCTTGCTATCTCCCTACAGCATGCTCAAACACACAATATTTAGTTTGTTGACAAAGCCTGTATATATAGATATGTATTAGGTGATGATTTAATTGGAGTCAAGACCGACAGTCAGTTGTCAGTGATACAAATGCAATGGTACACATACACAGGCTGTGATAGCAAGCTGAATACTGGACAGTTCAACATGCTGTAGGGAGTAGAACAAGAACGCAGTTGTATAAACTGAACAAAAATATTGTCAAAATTATCAAAGTTAATACAGCTACTGCCTATGGGTAGTGTCACTATCATTAATGCTCTGCTACTGCAGTGTCACTGTCACTGCATACCTAAGCAGTGGTAAAGATAGCTCTGACTCTGATTTGCATGGTAGTTGAAGAAGTGAGTCAAATGACGCTCATGACAGTGAAACATACCGGTACTTGTAACAAGATCAGGCCAGAGAGCAACACATGGAAGAACACATGGGAATTTTTGAATTCTGGCATATGAGAATAATCAAATATTAAAGAAAAAAGATGGGGTCACCATGTTTGATTTTCTAAATTTTCACATTCTTGTCATAAAATAATACAAAGATAAAACTTTGAACAGTAAAGACTAAATGAAAAAAATATGTGACCAAATGGAATTATTTATTTTTTAACCAAATTTGCAATTATTACACACAAAATTTCAGAGATTAAAACATTTATTTGATGGAATATTTTAACCTTCCAGTATTGTCAATTTTGAGTATCATCTAATTCATATATGTCTTGTACTTTTGAAACAAATTTTTGGTAGGTCACTGCACTGTGCTCAGTTTTTTAAAATATGGCAATTAGCCAGAATTTACAATTTGCCTACTCTCTCATGGTTGTCATTTTGTGTGCTCTTCGGCAGGAGCAATTGACCTGGCCAGAGTTGGATTAACTCAAGTTGGCTTTTAGACCAATAAATCTAAAAATTCACTGATGCATTTAAAGAACTTGCCTTGGGAATATGACTATACAAAGTGCTAATACAGGTAGTGTTGAATACCTGTGAGCAGAATGGCGCAATATGTGTTTATTTTTTCTACGCTCACATCCTTTACAAATATGTGGGACTGTGATAGTTGGGGGGGGGGACTTGAAAAATTTTGACCATATAGAGGGAGGGCATTTGAAATTGTTTAGGGTACTGAGGGGGGATCTGAAAAAAAATAAGATTTTAATCGCGATTCCTCCAGCCCCCCCCCCCCTAATCGTTATTTGTGAACGCAGCCTAATGCAGCCTCCGTCTTGCGAACATTTGACGAATTTGAGATGAAGATTTATTTTTTGTCATCGCCTCTATCACTTCAAGACCTTATCTTTATCTTCAATATGTTAGCAACAAAACTACACCATTGACACACAACAGCGTTAACCATTAATGACATCGAGTTATTAAAATATAATGTAATCGACTGTGTTTTATATATCTGATTTCTGTGGACAGATTTACCAAAGACATTCATGTATACCTTTAATATGTTAGCCCGGCATGTCATGCTCAGAACGTTCTGTGTTAAAGCAAGCAAAATTTACCACACACACACACACACACACACACACACACACACAAAACAAAACAAACAATACATGAAATATTAGTCACCAAAGATCGGCACAATGTCACCTCATAGTGCAGAAATGTCAAATTCTGTTTATACCTCTGAAGTTACAAATGCACTGCTTTGTTAATAAAGAATGTGAATTTTTCGTAAAATATGGGTATTTATGCTGTGCGATTGTGCATATTTCCATTTTGCTGAAACATGTCTATATTGTCCACTACGCACATTATTTGACCCATCTTCTGGGCACGTCAAGAGATTTTAAGGGAACTGGGGTAGGGTGGATGGGGGTCTTCCCGACTGCCCCTTCCCGATAATTGGCGATGAACGTTGAGTAAATGCGTGTTCACCGTTCACCGGTATAGCTTTCAAATCATAGCAAGACTTTACCAAATGCACTTTGATTGCGCCCCTTCCTTTATTTGAAGCTACTTCAGCCGCGGTCATCAGTTTCTGTATACGTCATTTTTAAATTCTGGATACCCACCAGGAATGTTGCCATATGTTGTGCATGGCAACAGACCTATTGTACTGGTCCTACATGCGCAGCCGCAGATGGGATGACCCCTCCCTTTAAAATGTTTTTTTGTGCATGCAGTCTGCTTCAATTTTTCACTGGTTGTCATCAATTGTGGGTTTTAAAATTATGATTTACTTTGTTAGCTATGTTTTCATGTTCCCTATTTCTGAATAAATTAACAAAAATACATACACAAATACATACACATACACCTATAAATCCAGTAGTCTTATGAGATATTTTTGCATAGACAACATCTTTAATAGTCTATAAATACACAAATACATGTATGTAGATATTTATCAATTATTTACATGTCTTGGTTAAACAAATTCTGCTGATAAACATACTTTCTCTTTACACGTATTAAAAAGGAGAAAACTGTCTTACTCTTTTCCCATACTTCTGTAGAAAATACAGCCTCAGTGTTTTATATAAAATAGATAGATAAATAGGTGGACATGAAAAAGGAATTTTTACTGCTTCCTTGGAGATGAAAAAGCTGATATAGTGAGTCATTCCCATTGCTTCTCTCTCTTGGGTGATAGCAGACACCTGGTGCAACTCAAATACTTTTCAGTCATGTGGAGTAAATAAATCAAATATAGAGACAGGTTCATGACTTCATCACACACTGTAAATGAATGTGAAAGTAATACTATATGTTTGCTAGCGTAAATGTATTCTATAATTAAATTTCTGTCACTGAAAGCACATTGCTATTTTTTCCCATGGATCAAACATAATCTATAATGCTGAACTACATTGCAGAATAAAAATCACAGGAAACTGTACTTCTAATCTTGTTAAGTGCCTGTCTGGCTTTAGAATAACTATAAGTAATCCCTGTTACCATACCTTAATATAACTTTCAAGAGCAGCTTCATTCTGTAAAGCTACAGAGGATGCTTCGTTAAAGGAGACACGTTGATTATTGCTTAATCATATGACCTATTATTCCTAGAATCTTCACCAGAGAGTTAAAGAAACATCTTTTTATGTAATTATACACTGTATCAACACCACTGTGCAGGTATTAGCCATAGAATATAAATTTCATCCTGGGCTTACTCAAAACACACTTTCCATGGAGAAAGAGTGGGTATATTATGCCACTTCAATTTTCCCCTTTAATAATATTTTACATCAATGTGAAGACACCTATAATCTACAATGTTAACACATAATACATCACGTCTATGAAAGCACATACGTCCCTAAACCTATTTGTCCCCGTAGTTTGGTACAAAAGCTGTACTCCCAATGGTGAGTGTGACCTACTTACACGGAATTTGCAGTTAACAGGTGAATATAATTCAGTAAGCATACTCTGCTCAACATGAGGCATCTGCCTGACATCAGCCAGTACTTCAAAGAAGTAAGAAATGTAATCAAACAGAGAAAAAGATGAAATCCATGAACACCATCTGAGATATGTATATACAGAACATGCTGAAGTTTTCACTGGCTCATATGACACCTTGCATATTGCCTGCAAAGAACAGCCTTGTATCTTGAATGGCTTTGAATTTAAAAGTTTGTAAAAAGACAATGTATCTTTGTATAAAAAATTGTGTTGTAAAGTTTATACTCTTATGGAGTGAATGGTCTGGGAAATGTACAGTTCATTGACCTGTGAATGAAATACTGGAGAATGTTCTAAAGACCCTTCATTGAATTAAGGTTGAAGGCACCTCTGCAACAGATGGCTAGACTCTCTAATTTGTACAATACTTCGCTGGTATGTTACCTGTGTGCGCTCATTTTGAAACTGTTGAAGTACGTACAAGTATCTGATAATGACTCTGCTAAAGGCTTGATCTACACTCTGAACCTTGTTTTCTTAAATTGGATGTAAAAGTACCCGATTCTTGAAGTAAATAAGTCTTTTTTGAAACATTGTTCAAAACATATTGAATTTCTCTTATTACCAATGGTCCATATTTGACGCTTTAATTATGTGCAGATACTAAGAATCACCATAAAACCTGACAGCATTTCGGGGATCTTTGCAATTTGACTGCTATGGTGAATTTTGAGTTCAGAAGCTTGAACATTTGTCACCTTTTCACTCTTGGATTCACACCTGGATGCTGATGGCAATATTTGAGAGAAGTTCTGTGCAGATATTGTGTGCATGCATTGCTTCTTATTGACTCACTGAAATGGTACCAGCCAAAACAGTGATCGCATCTTCAGGGCATATCCATTATACATTGGAAATGGCCGCGAAATATTGGATTCTAGTGGTCATGTCAAGAAATCATCCCTTTTTTCTTGTGACAACTATTTCCACACCTAATGTCTGGGTAACATGTTGACCATTGGTATTCGTCATATGTTTTACAATATTACAAAATGACAATGCAACCTTAATACAAATTTATTGCTGGGGTAAATCTTCAACTGCACAACTGAATAAGGTTCAGAATTTGACTCAGTCAAAAACTGACAAAAACAAAAATGACTCAGCTACATGATTTTAGTCTCCAAATAGTTGTTCCAGTATAAATCAGATACAGTAACCTTAGTAAGAAACTCAAACTGAAAAGCCTTAACAAAATCACTTTTCGTGGCCATTTTAAAAGTTTTAAGATCAGATAATACTTTTACTGTTAAAACATACTATTTAGTATAAAACATCCATAAGAACTAGTATATACAACATAAATCTTCATTTTTTTTACATTTGACATTAATATATTACAACTTAAACTTTCTAAATACAGGTCTAGACCAGAGTGACTAAGGTAAAAACCTCTCTCTTAAAATGACACTTTGGGTGTAAAAATATGACTAGTGCATAAATATCTGAAATATACATTAATGCATATGAGATTCCCAGTTTCTAAATCTTGAAAGTTTACATTTCAAATTTATAAATTCAGCCTCCTTTTAAAAGCAAGACAGCAGAATTCCAGCCTCAGTTGACTTTGTAGAATGTCTAAAAATGTCTATGAGTAAAGAATTCTTTATGTTTTGTATTTTTACTTATATTCGTTTGTTTAGAGATGATTTGAGTCCTTCTAAAGAGTGGTAAGTCTAAATATCTATGAAACAGCCTCAAAGTAATATAAAATGAATCGATGAAACAAAAGGTGTTCATTATCATAATGACCTTACTTTTGAATGCTTGTAGAATACAAAAGTATGAGCTTTTGTAGGAATACAGCTACATACAGGAGCATGCATCAAATATAAGCTCTTTTTGGTATTTATATACATACCAAATATGAGCTAAAAACTACTTCACAACATCTTTGCAGACACATAACAAAAATATTGGCAAGCATAATGATGACGATAGACTCATAAACCAGTCTGACTGCGCCTACCATGCGTGGAGGTTTATTCGAGACACTGCGTGTGTGTGTTCTAGGTGTGATTTGCCTTTTTGAATCAGTACATCTGGTAGTTTTCATCTTCAGACTCGGTTCCGTCATGGTCACTGTAGATGTGGTAGCCAATATCATGGACACCTGTTTGGGCATGTTTTCTCTTTCCTGAAATTGTGGTGAAAAGTATATTATATTCAAAAGTCAGACACAATGAATGACAAAAGGCGAATCAAACAATAAATCAATGAAACAAATACAGAAACTCCACACATCAAAACGAGCATGCTTCTGTATCAAGGATAACACACAATACATCTATGGGATTATCAGTGAAATGCCACTTTGTTTTTGTGGTACTTTTATGAAGTGAATGTGGGGATCTGAAATTCAAAATTCAAGCACATAAACTGTCATGTTTCAGGCTGAATGTCACGTCATACGACAGAAGTTTCCTTTACTTTTGTAGAATCCCATTATTGAAAGTTAAACTTTGCACTCCATGAAAAAAACAAAAATTCACTGTCTGTAATTACTCTTGAATCTCTATGTTGTTGGTCATATTAAATTATCAAATACTTCTTTTGGGGGAATGTTTACGCAAATCAGGGACACAAGTACTTTTCAGCAATGAAGCACGGACATAAATCAAAACATATAAAAAGTTTGACATGGTGTTAATTGGAGTTGTGAATTACAGAGAATGGAAATGGTGCAAGCAAGTACAAACTACATCCAAACAATGAAAGGTAGAAATCAACAAAAAACAACACACTTGTGCAACAGTGACTTGACACAACACAGCAGAATGGTGTTAGTTGTTTTGTGGTTTGTCAGTGGTGTCTTTCCATCCGGCATCTCTAGTATGGAATTTCAATGTACTGTGTTTGTCGTGAAGTTCCTTAAACCGTCGCTGTTCCTCCTGGTCTTCTTGCTGTGATGATATAAAAAAAGATTGCAGATAGTAATACATCTTCTTTTCTTTTTTCATGTAAGTATCATAACAGCATAAACCCCTTCAAGTATCATCATTTGTCCCATGTGTGCCTTTTTTCCAAGTTAAATGACATCCAAACAACATTAAATATTAATCATAATTATTAATAAATATTTTAACAGTCCTGGAATGTTTTCAAATGTTGCATATAAGGAAAGGCAGGATGTTTTCTTGACAACATAGCATTGCTGCAATATTTCAAGTATATGTCATCTACTAAAGGTGTAATAATATGGATTGTTTATTACATGCAGGCATTTTCTGATTTATGTGAAATCATTACTCAAGTTTGGGATACTGTTTAAAAAGCAAAATATCCCCTTCATTTGAGTTCAGAAGTTGGGTCTGACCCCAAACACCAACAAGGTGCCCATTCAAAACCTACAACTTCACTTCAAAATATGGCAGGAATTCTTGAGAATGTCTTAAACACTGATTAAGTTTGAAGAAGGAGAATTTGAAACAAAACTATTCATAAATTGATCGACTTTTTCTCTACATTAGACTTTGATTCTTTCTCTTGTTGAAGTTGAAAACTGTCTAACTTACCGTGTGGTGCCACCTCATCACGATGGCACGATCGTTGTTATTGTCAGTGGCCATAGGCTGCGAGTATTTCATCTGCATCCGCTTCCTTGACTGTGGTGTTAGAGCCTGTTCAATAACTAAAACTATCTTGGCCCACTGCAGAAAAATTATGAAGGACATTTTAATCCTTGCTAAAATTTTGACTAACAAGTACACAAAAACTTACCATGATAAAAAAATGTATCATATCATACGAGTATATTGATGGCGCAAATGCGGCGATCTCATTGGTCGAGACATGAAAGGAACTGTGGTATATTTGCGATATACCAAGGTAGGCATACGTGCGAGCTTTCGGCAAGAGCACAAATCCTTTTTTGACGTTCTATGCCAGAATTTCAATATGCTGTTATGATATAACAGCAATAAATCACACCCTGCGACTGTATACCACTCGGTTTTGACCAGATCACTTCATATATGCATGAGCGATGTGAGTGCACATATGTCGTGAACTGGTCAAAATCTCACGGTATTCCATCGCTGGGTGTGCCAAGCATTTATACCCATCATGCATCACATCAATGACTTTTCCATCTGAGGAAGTAACTTTCACATTTCATACAGTAAGGAATTTCTGATAGATTGGTCACTATCTTTAGCACAGCGGTGCTGTAACAATACAGTTCATCAAATCAAAACAATTGACTGTTAAATCTGTGCAAATATGATTTTGAAATAAATGGTGAATTGGATCATGCCACTGGGTGAGGAGCTGTCTTTTGCAAAAACCAAAACATATGATATGATAGTTAGGGTACACATTGATGTAAAATTGGTTTCTATAGTTGTGGTTCGATATGTATATATGGAGGTGGTATGAATGTGATGATTACTTTTAAGTTGATTTCTTTGTGTCAGCTTTGAGGAAAAAGACCACTTTCTGTAGACGACATGCAACTACTTTCTCTAGTCAACATGTATATGATAAACGCCTTCTGTAGTATTTTGCATCATACATGTCCGTGATACATCTCTTCAGTGAGGTTTGTGACGCACATGATACCGTACCTGTCTGAGCCATTCCTTCCTAGTCTCTGCTATCATGGTGTAGGTGTTACCCATCATGGCGATGAGCATGTTGATCAGCAATAGTGTCACCAGAATCATGTAGATCACAAACAACAGCTTTGAGTAAAAAAAGCAAAAAAAAAATTGAGGAATTAATGCAATACATTGAAGTATCTAATGTAATAAAACATGATCAAGAGAGGGCTTATTTACATTGTACTTATAAATCCATTATCTGTTCCTTAAAAATGGAAGAACTGCTGCGCCAAGTCTTTCTGAACTTCTTGAAACCAACTCCTAACTTTAATGGCATCTAAACTGTAAACTAAACTCTGCACAGTGAAAAGTACAAATGAAAATACTAGCATTGTTGATGAGTATTATTATTATTATTAATTCTTTATTTCGGACAATGAGCATGTCCATATATATAAATGGTTACAGGATTGGGAGAAAAGAATGATACAAAAATGGTGACATCAAGAAATATTCATTTATGGGTTAGACCATGAAGACATATTTCTGTACAAAGATTAGAAGACTGAATTTATCCATCTTCTCCTCAAGTCAGAAGTGAAGTACACAAAATCATACACCTTACGTATAATTAAGTTCTCACTCATAGAAATCCTTTTCATCAAACTGTTGATTTGCTTTCTAAGCAAAGCATCAAAAGTGTCAATCCTATTATATACAAACATAGTACTAGCACTGCTGCGTCTGTCATATCGTAGAAGTATGCGACCAGCGTTATTGTAAGCAACTTTCAATTGTTTCAGGGCGCTTTTATTATAGCTGACCCATAAGTTACCACCATACAATTGATAACAATATACTTAAATAGTTTACACTTAACACTCTGAGAACACAGAGAAAATTTTCTCAAAAGCATGTTAGCAGAGATATAAAAAGATCTCCTCTGACGCTCGATATCAGAATTGTCACTGAAGGTATTTGTCAACAGATAGCCGAGGTGTTTTTTTCTTTTCAACAAAACGCAGTTTAACTCCATTAGATAAACAGCTGGAATATATATGTTCAATCATACATCGCTTGAGAATTATACACATACATACAGTGGTTAAGGTGGTTAGAATGGCTAGAGCGTCAGTTAAAATTTGAGAAAAACAATCAAAACATATTCTTCTTCCTCTTCTTCTTCTTCTTATTGTACTTGGGCCTCAGCCCAAGTACATTTGTTTTCATTCCGTGGGAAAAAACTGTAAGGTATAACCATTTCTGGCTGAGACCAGGGAGGGCAAAATGTCTTGGCTTCATCTTTCTGGCATAATAAATGGCGTAATGATGTTAACTGAATGGAAGTGCTGCTCTCAGCCAGTCTACAGTCTTGAATAAGTGAGATGTGAATATTAATGCTTCTCTATCTGAGTTTTTGCCACAAAATCTTCTGAATATAATCAAAATGTGCATCGAAATGCAACAATTAAATGCACCCTCCGTTTCCTAGTCGATGGCACGACCCTTGCTATACACCCACTGGACGAGCCAAAGTGGGAGGGGTAATTTCAGTTTGGTCGAACAAGAGGGCTCGAGACCAGAATTTAACATTTAAACTTGAAACATGTTTAATCGCTGACAAGATGTGGACTAGTGTTAATCACAGTAAAAGTGTGAAAAGGAAAGGTTTTATATCCCGGACACGATGAAACCATTACGACTGGAAACTGTACCCCCAGTTGAGAATAGTAATGCCCACAGCGATGGAGAACACTTATCCTTGAGCTGAGAAAACCAGACCATCATTTCGAAATAGAGCTGCAGATTCGAGAAGCTCGTTCAAAATAGCTAGGTACACCCATAAAGGGGTGGTTTCGAGTTTTGAGGGCAAATTTCGCCTCCTTCATATAGAAATCGTACGTTTGTTTTTCCTGGAGAACACACCATTTGACACAAAATTTGCATGTAAAGGGGTCGCCAGTAAGCACGTGGTCAAATCTGGCATAAGAAACAGTATGAAATGTTGGGTAAAGCCAGTCCAAAATAAACTGATTTGAACTATTGTGTTTTGTAGTTTATACCACTGCAGTAACATTACCCTTTTTTGACAACATCACACAATGTAATACGTTTTGAAACTGAATACTCCGACGTATTCTGTGTCTCCTTTGCTAAAAAATACGTATGCCGATTACCATGTAAGGAGATGATGACGTCAAGATAGATTTGTAGTGCGTTTGGTCCTGGATGGTGCACGAAGTTTTGTCAAGGTAGCTTGTGTATTTATTTCCTAAATGGGAGAGATTAAGGTCGATCTAAACGAAGGCCGAAGAATGTTATGATACTCTAAGCGAGCTGAACTCTAACGCGAATGGTTGGATAATTTGGAGGATGTCTAGAGTATTGAATTTCAACTGCGTCACAAGTTTGCGAAATGAGTATTCCGTCGAACGGTCAACGAACGATATTTTAGAAATCTGGAGACATGGCACATCGCATTTTTATTTTAGTATTTTATATTTTACAAAAGATTTAAGAAGCAATGATTTTGTCGAAAATTCTGAAAAAAATATAGGAAGATTTGATCGCGAACACATTTTCACTTGGGGTCAACTAGCCCTGCGTACGATGCTGTGTGTTCCGCTACAGCTAATCGCCCCGCTCACCACAGCCCTGCAAAGACCCGTACGTAGGGTCGGTGACTTCAAATCCATTTCGGGACTTGACGTAAAAAGCCAAATTACTGCCAAAATTCAGCGTTCTTGGGCCCAAGTCGTATCCCAGCCTACCTCAGCTACTCGATCGCTTCCAAAAATGACAGTCTTTTATTCACTTCTCGTAAATAACCGTCGATGTCGGCAACTCTCTCGCTAGCCCTGCGTACGATGCTGTGTGTTAGCTGTAGCACATAGCATCGTACGCGGGGCTAGGGGTCAACATGGGGTCGCAGCCATGTTGCCTCAAAACTTATTTCTGTCTGCACTCAAAACTCAAAAATGTCGGATATGAACCTGAAAAATCGATGCAATTTTGTCAAACTTCGGCGAAATTTCAGCCTATAGACAAAATTTCATCCAGGTAAGGTAAATTTACTGAAATTTGATCGACAAATAATCCTGAGCTTGAACGTGACAGCTCGCCTTCCTTCTCCGGGAAGTCAAGCATCCAGCTAGCTGCCCATACACAGTTGCCCATATGGCCAGGTTTATGAGATTGTTTTCAAGCGACGGCGGCAGACCGTACAGGGCTCTGGATATGAACCTACCGCCGGTGTAGCTGTAATAACTTTTGCGTTGTTTTTAGTGCCCACGGACGAAGTCCTGGGGGAGTTATAGGTTTGGTCATGTCAGTCCGTCCGTCCGTCCGTTCACGCAGATATCTCAGACATGCCCTGGTCAATTCTTTCAAACTGCAAAGAATAGTACCCAACCCCATACAGATGCACGTCGATTTGTTTCACAATGCGATCGAATTTGGCCGTGTTAGAGGACTTTTTAGTTTACACCTCCATAGACTCCCATGTATAAGGCAGTTCTCCATAGACTCCCATGTATAAGGCCAAGAAAAATAAAAATTTAGTTTCTCATCGTATTCATATTGCCTAAAGGATGCAGTGACACAGTTTTTTGTCCCCACGGATAAAGTCCAGGGGGCTTATAGATTGGGTCATATCCATCCGTGAGTCCATCAGTGAGTCCATCAGTTCACGCAGATATCTCAGACATTTTGACAAAATATCATGTGACCTTGGTGACCTTTGACCTCAAATATACATTATTGTCCATAACTCAGTAACCACAAGTGCTAAACCTCTCATATTTGGTATGATGGGACACCTTATGACACCACATATTGTACCTCATTAATTATGTGCATATCTAATTTTGAGCGAGCCAATAGAGCTAGAGGTCTGATTTTTGGTATATAGGGATTACTTAGCAATACAATTATTTTGACAAAATGTCACGTGACCTCAATGACCTTTGACCTCAAATATATATATGTGTCCACAACTCAGTAACCACAAGTGCTACACCCTTCATATTTGGTATGATGGGACACCTTATGACACCACATATTGTACCTCATTAATTATGCACATATCTAATTCTGAGCAAGCCAATAGAGCTGGATGTCCGATTTTTGGTATATAGGGATAACTATAGGGTAGAAATCTAAATATGCCCATCTAAATATTAGACATCTACCATCGAGAACAAAAGAAATCTGCTGTAATTTGAATATTTAAGGAGTTTAAGCAATTTCCACTATAAATAAAGAACCCCTGCCTCAAACTCCACAAAAGTTGCTAGACATATTTTGCCGTTGTCATGCCATTGCTTCGTTTAATAACCAGTTAATCAAATGCCTAATTGACAGGAGGAAATTCAAGACCATATTTGAATAGTAGTATATATTGTCCTCAAAATTACTCTATCAAGGCCCAAGTACTCATTGCCTTCAGCAATACTGCCTTGTTATTATATTATTATTCAGCCATGATTTGATGAGTCTTGTCTTTCACTTCGTAAAGTAACAATGGACAGAGCACAACCACACATACACAGACAGATATCTGTGTGTGACAATGTCTCCATAAATTGACCTTGGGAATGTGTCAAAATGTCTCTCCTAATAATTTTGTCCTTTTAGCGAGTCAAATTATCTGAATGTGTTTTGCCATTTTTGAAATTAGGCAATACCTTTGTATTACAAGTAAATATCTCAACATTTTATTATTGTCATTTCTTGCTAAATTTTAGTTCATAACAAAGGGATATGCAACTGATAAGCATAAAAATGAAAAACAAGCCTGGAGAAGTACGGAATATTGCAAGGCAATTTTTCATGGTTTGAGGAAAGAATTTGAGTTTGGGTTTTTCACATGCACTTGGCAATAAAACATTTTCTTGTAATATGTTTGCAAGAACAAATTTTTTGCATACACTGTACCATGATCCATAGTGGACGAGAGATATTTGTGGTCTGTAAAAATGAGATGAAGATATAAAGATGCAATATCTACAAACCTTGCCAACATTTGTGTGTCTGGTTTGATCTAATGTCAGATAAATCTCTCCAAATTCTCCCAGTGACATGATGAACATTCCCAAGACAGCGTTGACGGCGTCATTGAAGAAAGCGCTGGCTGTGCCGATGAAAACTATATACATTGCTAAAATAAGAACAACGAAAACATCATACATGTTAAGCTCTCTGGTAACTTTTGATGTAGGAGGAAAAAGTGAAGTTAAATCTGCATCTTGCTTTGGGTTAAATAGTTGTAATGATATATTTAAATATGAAAAATATGTTTCTTTATATATGCAATATGCAATACCAATTAGAGTATTATTTAAATTATGCTTTTTTGATATCCTCCACATGGCTATCTGATCATGTAATATTAAATCCCAAGTTAAGAATTAAATCTTTTCTTTTTTTTATTTGTTTATTTGTTTGTTTGTTTTTAATTGTCTGTTTTTTGTAATTTTCAAGATAATGAGGCCTTATGATAATAATTCAATGAAAAACGTTCACCTGTAAAATCTGTGACCTTGTCCTGTGTATACATATTGTACCATGGTAAAGAATTTTCACATTACAGAGCTACACTATGACAGATCAAGACCATACCTTGAGAAAATCCAACCAGGAAGACAATGTAGATGGCAAAGAACTTCAGCAGATCTCCACGGATCATCTTGTAAATCATCACAACAAACGGTCCCACCAGTTTAAACGGCCTGAAAAGATATGAGAAAGAGAAAACATCTGAGAAGAGACAGGCAAGCGGGGTTGAAGGTAGGTCATATTGACCTTCTTTAACCATTTGAGTGCTGTAATTTTTCCCACTAAAATTTTAGTGCAACATTTTACGAATTTTTATGAATTTTTCTGCAATATTTTTGATAATTTTGGACCAAATGGACATCACATTTCATTGGCTACAGATTTTTATCAAAATTACGACAAAAATCTGAAAAAATTTGACTTGGGTACATTTCATTATGGCGACAAAAGTTGATGATTACAAGCAAGGTCATATTGACCTTGTTTCAGAGTTTTCATAATTCTTACCAATGTCACTGACCTCTCAAATTACACACAATTTACAGAAATGATATCAACAGAAAGTGACTGTATTCTGAAATTAGACCTCTACATTGACAAAAATGACAATAAATCTTTCAGTCTTCAAAAATGTTGACAAAAAGACAGACAACGTACCTGAGAAAGAAGAGGAAATATGGGCAAGTCATCAAAATGGCTAGAATGACCATAATGTCTTCATAAATTGGTTGACATACTGCTCTGCCAGGAATGGCCAGGAGGAGACAGATTAATGAGCACAGGAACACTGCCTTGGCCGGCGCATTTTTCTGGTGTGGGTAAAAGACACAATTTTGTTGCATGACATGGCTGGTGTTGATTCCAACAAATTACAAAATTAATATGTTTCCAGCTTTCTATGTAATGAATTCAAGGCATTGAGACTGCACTGTTAAATGTGGTTTTCTAACAACATTGAATTGGTAGGTGGATGTCAATTGACGTCAGTATCAAGTGCATGTGTACAGTACCGCTACTTTTATTGTTGATGAGTGAACGTTGATTACTGGTAACACGTAATTAATGCTGACATCTGTTTACAAACGCTGTTACCATAATATTAACAATAGCCTTAGCCTTCAAATTATTGCTAGTCAATTTCCGATCACTTTCTCCATACATTCACATCTTCTACAAATATGTTTCGATTGCAACATAGCTAGAAATTAGACTTGACAACAACTAGCCACTAGAGTTCAGGCCTCCTCTGACTGTGTCCCAAAAACTAATTTTTTTTGTTTTTTGCTTTTTATGGTTTAGTCTGTAGCTCATCCACACACAAATCTCCTTACTATCCTGATAACACTTATTCAGACTATGAAGGCATCAACCTTCTGCTACTGACATTGATGAATCTTTTTTATTCTCTGATGTCTACCTTCTATCTCACCGCGGTCTTCCTACAAGTTTCAATGATAAATTCTGCAGCTATCTTCTATCCCTTGCTGTGTACCACTTCTTACTAATTATCCTCTGTACGACTCTGCCAGTTGCTTTCTCAATATCTCTTAATGTCTGTTAACATCTCAGAGGTACTTTTCTCTCCCTGCCTAACCTATTGCTGGCTCTCTTCCATTTGTCATGCTGTATACATCGTCATTTCCTATCAAACTTTTTTTCTCCCAAAATGTAGTGTCTTGATCTGTAGTGTAGAAAAGTTTTGAAAGCGGCCAGCAATAAAAATAAATAAGTAGTCAGCATATTTGGACTTAACACATTGGAGCATGTGCTGTAATTTTGTTTGCTAAAATTAATGTTTTCAGATAAAAGGCACATATGAGCTGCAACTTTTGGCATTATTTTCATGATTTTATATTTAGATTAAAATTAGTTCATAGAAATGTTCTTACTCAGAGATGTTTACTCAAGTGTAATTATCCACTGAGTGGGACTGCATGGGGAGGTTTCAGTAAGACAATAAACGGTTGCCGCACCCAAATATGTCCGCCTCCATACAACTACATGATAAATGGTGTGAATGGTGCATGTACACATTTGAATCTTTACAAATACAACATGGTGCACCCCACTGAAAGGACGGGAAAGGGATTCACTCCACTTTGACAAAAAATTCTCTGTTTTTCACATAACATGGCAAGATTTTGATAATCAGGGAAGTTTAAAATGAACAAAAATCTGTACAATTTCTTGCCTATTCTGCCGCAAGCAAAGGTTGTGTGACTACCGGTATATCGTTCAATTTGCAGATTGCAATGAATAAATGAGTCTGAGGTAATTGGAGGTACCTTGAGGCTGGACAAATTTCCCAGAGTTGCAGCTTATGGGCCTTTAAGTTGTTTCAGGATACAACATTCAAAATTTGCATAAAAACCCAGTACGCTGACTATCACTGTAAAATGTAACAGTAATACCAAAAGTATCGCTCTCAGGTTGAGTTAGTGAAAATTACCATGTTTAAGTACATCCCAGGAAGACAAGTCGGTAAAAATCATATTTATGTCTGTTTTGTGGAATCACTAAATCATCAAATCTGTTCAAATACACCACATTAGGGTGTGTTATGCTGGACTGCCAGGTTTGAACAAATGACCTGACGGTAACTGATGAACACAGTGCGAAAATGATTGATTTGATTGAATTAATTTATGTAAAGCGTAATAATGAGTGTTGTTTGAGCATGAAATCCAATGTTACTGACTCAAAGGTGTGTATATTCATCGGCCTAGGATCATGCACTCACCAGGTATGCATATATGAATTAATAAAAACAGTTAAAACACTATTACATATGCCAATGTGTGTTCCTTGCAGAGTCTTCCTACACAATGAATGCAGGTAAATAGAGTCACACTGTTCTAACAAAGCACTTTATCGACAGGATGATAGCATCTGTTACTACTTACCAAATTTGCGACGAAAAAATTTTTCACTCCAAGATAGCACAGCTCTTTAAAGAAGAACGCCAGAAAGAGAAATGCTCCGATCATCGTTGCAACTTCAAAGGCAATGCGTACCTGACAATTGGAAGAATGCGAAGTTGTTAAAAAATTGATAAATTTCTGTGCTTCGTCTTAATACTAAGATTCATCCTTTGTTTCTTATCTGAAGTACTGCTTTTCATGTCAGAGTGAATTTTCCCATGGGTGAATTATCACATCTCTTCATCATTTCTACATGGAAACTAGCTTTGAAAATTTGTATACAAGGATAACAAACGATACAAAAAGTCTCTGTGTTACTGAAAGACAGGGGCAGTTATGCAATCAAAGTGAAATGTGGAAGTGGTCGCAATGCTGTATTTTGTCTTCACTTTTATGATGAAGTATGAATTTTGATTTTTTTGCAGTCAAAAGAAATATTTGTAGAGGCATCTGAAGTTTTCCTTTCAAATGTCCCAATTACCTACTGCCATTGACATTTTGACTGTGCTGTATATGTTGTGTGCCGGATTTATCTTTTGAAAATGGTTTGCTTTAACTAATCCAAATTACTTAATCAACATGACAGCAATCTATGATTTACACTGTTGAATGTTTCTCATTGATACACACCATGATAGGAAACAACTTGTATTTGAAAGTACTTTGATGTCTCTTTTTCATACTTGAGGACAGATTGACTTGTAATCTTGATCACAAGGAGCATTTAACCCTTTGAGCGTTGTAATTTTTTCCCACCCAAATTTTAGTGCAAAATTTTGCCAATTTTTATGAATTTTTCAGTAATTTTTTTATAATTTTGGACCAAATGAACATCACATTTCTTGGCTACAGTTTTTTCTCAAAATATTGGCAAAAATCTGAGAAAAATTGACTGGGGTTTATTATATAAAGGGGACAAAAATAGACTTTGGTGCTCAAAGGTTAATAGTTTGACATAAGTTGTACTTGAAGTGAGTGCATTGTAACATGACACATACCTGGTCCATGGTCGTGTCATGATACTGCAGATAACAGTCACTGGTTGTTGTGATGTTTTGAATCTCATAACTTCCGTTGATGGAGACATTCACTTGCTGCGTTGTAGGATGCTCATCCTGAAAAGCATGACATTGCCGTTAAAAGTTTGTCACATTCAACTTGACCTTATCATGTTGAAACATTTAGTCCAATCTAACCCAGTTTCAGTAACATGATTAGACATACAGCTGCTTTCCAATAGGAATAAAGAAGTTCAAAATCACTAATTAAAAGTTAAAAATATTACACCACTGTTGTTTACAGCTCGAGGTGATACTCATCTAAAAACAGACTGTTTTTAAGTTTTGCTCATAATTTCCTTGACGAAACTTAAAACCACTTGCTTTCAGATAAATCGACAATCAGAGACACAAATTACCTTAAATTTTCCAATATTTGTGATTCAAAATAGCCGCCATCTGTATGTTAACTCTCTAGGGAAAAATTGATTTTTTTTCATTTTCACAAAAACAAGACATGGGGAACTAAATTTACTGGCCATGCTTAAAAAGAGGCTACACAAGCAGTAGATCAAAAAAGTATTGAAAAGTTTCCCTGAGGCACATTCTGCCTTTCAATATGATGTCACGAAACAATCATGTATATATGTAGGAACAGTTGAATAGTTTAAAGTCTACTGATTCCATCAGAATTCATGTCCCAACTATGAAATATCAATTACGAAAGAAATGACAGCTTAAAATAAAATCTTGTGCGTCATAACAAAAGTTTGTAAAGTAGAAATGAAGTCCTCGCAGGATTACTGTACAGCTACTGCATGCATATTTGTAACCACTATGATTTAGGTTGGTCATCTATTGTTTTTTTTACAATAGCAAATCAAAGATGAAAAGAAAGCAGGTTTGTATGATTACCTTTCCTGGTCTGAGATAGAAGGACACTGTTTGGATGATGAGGTACAGAACAAAGAACGCCCATCTCCAGAAGAATCGTTTCCGTCCGTAATGCTTCCATTTCTCCTTCAGGATGTTCACTATCAAGCCGTCCATCAGGTCAAGGTGTTCAAACCCGCCCTTGAATGAAGAAAAGAAATGGACAAATGGAGAGTGACACTCTGGGTTTCCTGCTGTGTAACGTTTCATTACAGGAAACCTCCATTAACTTGGGAATACCCTACTTCCCTAGAGGATCAATTTCACAGACCTGCCTTTCCTACAATGGCACTACAATGGTACCAGCTGGATTAGATGAACATAACAATGGAACATTCACACCTTGGGGATTAAAAGTCTTCTGTTTGTCACCCGAGTTGCTCAGGCAAGGACTCGGGTTTCAGGTACCATGCAAGATAATGCAGTCTTCCCCTTATGTAGTGACCATATGTATGTAACTTGGAAATTGCTACAATTATCAGTCATTCTCATCATGGCTGAGATTACAGCTGTCTGAGATGAGAATGACTGATAATTGCACCAATTATCTGTCATTCTCATCAGGGCTGAGAATTGCAGCTGTCCAAGATGAGATTGATCGATAATTGTAACAATTACCATTTATTCTCATCTTAGCTGAGTATTGCATCTGTCCAAGATCAGATTGACTGATAATTGCAACAATTATCATTCATTCTCATCATGGCTGAGAATTGCAGCTGCTCCTTGTCTGTGATGCAATTGACTGATAATTGCAACAATTATCAGTCATTCTCATCATGGCTGAGAATTCCTGTCCATAAAAATCATTCCATCACAGGATCAAGGGCTAGTATAAATTGTATAGCAATACTGACTATTTGCTCACTGATTTTTGTCAGATCAAGTGTGCATTCAGAAAATGCAGTCACATGTAAACCAAGATTGATTTGCAATTTGTGTGTGCAAAACTCTGAAGTTTGTATTTTGTGTGGGTGGCTACCAGTATCAACCCATCTTGGTGCCACTGATAATTGATACAGTTTAAAGTAAACTTGAAAAGCCTTCAAAAGTGCAACTTATGGTAACTACTGCTGTAAAAGTTGCATTTTGATTACTCACGTGGTTCACGATAATATGCAGAGCAGATTTGTCATTGATTTCTCCCGTAGCATCAATGGTGTCTAATCCATTGAGGGCATAGGCTGCACACGTCACGTTGCCATAGATCCAATACACCTCTCTCTCCAATTCAAGGATGTGGTCAAACATCTCCTTCCTTGCAAGTTTAGCAGCCAAGTTCAACGGCGTCAAACCCTGGTTGTTTTTGCAATCTGGCTGAGCCCCCATAGAAAACGCCAAGTCATACATATCCTGTAATATGTAGAGATACAGAGACTGAAGGGTTGAGTCTGTGGCATTAATGTGTGTGATTGAGGTTGGGTAGTGAAATAGCTTTATCAAGAAATATCAACATTAAATATTAGGGAAAAGAATGATTGAAAATCAGACATTGGCAAATCTTTGCTCATTACCACTTAAAACAAGTAAAATTGGTAGATTGCAACATTGATTTCTGAATCAGAGGGGAAAAACAAAACATGATTTAGACACAGCTGCTGAAATTTATGGGAACTACTGCATTTTTTCATTTAATGAGAATGTCTTATAACTCTTTGCACCCTATTTGGATGAAAATCCTATTGGTAGGTGCTCTTTAAAAAATATGTCTTTCTAGAAACATTGCATCATTTACGCCAGTCCTACATTGTACATCTTTACATGTAAACAAAAATATTTGATAGTATTACGGGTAATTTGTTTGCATTGTGGCGCGTCATATTGGCATAGAGGGTGCACTGCTAGGGCCAGTTTTTTTCTCAATGCAATGTGACTGACCTTTCTGTTGTGTATAACCATCATGTGCAGTACAGTGTTACCATTGAAATCTTGAAGACGGGGATCACCGCCAGCCTCTCGCAGCAAGCGGAACTGTTCTTGTTGTCCCAGACAAGCGGCGAAGCCCAAGGGATACTCGCCCCAGTACGTCAATCTGTGAAATAATGTGAAAGTACTCATCGCTAGAAATGTAGAGTATTTCAAGGAAGGGCAATGACTGGTTGTATTATGATGTACCTGTATCCACAAAACATGGTGATAAATACTACACACATGTCTTTCGATCTGCCCATGGCATTTTCGCTCTTTGATTCTGAATCAGAGGGCACATCATCGGTGGCTTGATGAACAAGTCATCGTTGATGACACAGTCCCCACTTGTTAATGGGTGCTTTGATTACAGGTCCTCAGAGAGGATAGAGTCCTCTTCATTAGGTCTGTGATAAAAATACTAAATTCGCTTGATACATGTCTGAGTTGTAGTTCAGGACATGAAAAAATTGTAATAAAATGGCCACATGGTGGCCATATAGGATCGAATCACAAAACAAATCAATGTGCATATGTATGACATAGGTCAATGTCCTTGTACCAACTTTGATTAAAATCGGTTGAAATATGCCTGAGTTATGGCTTTGTACATGAAAAAATCATAACAAAATGGCCGCACAGCAGCCATATTGGATCGTATCACAAAACAAATTTACATGCATATGTATGACATTGGTCAATCTCCTTGTACCAACTTTGAATAATTTGCTTGATACATGTCTGAGTTATGGTTCTGGAAATGATAAAACGTAATAAAATGGCCACACGGCGGCCATATTGGATCGTATCACATAACAAGTCAATGTGCATGTGTATGACATAGGTCAATGTCCTTGTACCAAGTTTGAATAAAATTGGTTGAGATATGCCTGAGTTATGGCTCTGTACATGAAAAAATCGTAACAAAATGGCCGCACGGCGGCCATATTGGATCGTATCACAAAACAAATTGATGTGCATAGCAATGACATTGGTCAATGTCCTTGTACCAACTTTGAATAAAATCTGTAGAAACATGCCTGAGTAATGGCTCTGTACATGAAAAAATCGTAATAAAATGGCCGCCTGGCGGCCATATTGGATCGTATCACAAAATAAATTGACGTGCATATGTATGACATAGGTCAATGTCCTTGTACCAACTTTGAATAAAATCGGTTGAGATATGCCTGAGTTATGGCTCTGTACATGAAAAAATCGTAACAAAATGGCCGCACGGCGGCCATATTGGATCGTATCACAAAAAGAATTGACTGTGCATATCTATGACATTTGTCAATGTCCTTGTACCAACTTTGAATAAAATCAGTTGAAACATGCCTGAATTATGGCTCTGTATATGAAAAAATCGTAATAAAATGGCCGCCTGGCAGCCATATTGGATCGTATCACAAAACAAATCGACGTGCATCTGTATGACATATGAAGTAATCCTTGTACCAAGTTTGAATGAAATCGCTTCAGGCATCTCTGAGATATCTGCGTGAACGGACGGACGGACGGACGCACAGACGCACGCACGCACGCACGCACGCACGGACGCACGGACACACACACACACGGACATGACCAAACCTATAAGTCCCCCGGACGGTGTCCGTGGGGACTAACAAACAATATGCATTATACAGGAGCATTCACGCTCTCTTCGCTTACCCTTCATAATTTGTCTCCCGACTCACTACGATCCACTCACTCTTCGGGCAACTTGTCCGGGAACTCTTCTGGTCTTCTGGAGTGAAGAAGTTGCCACAGCACCTTTCGTTGATGGCAGCCCCATGCTCCAGGAGAAATTTGACCATTGCTGTGTCTTCGTTCACTATGGCCATGTGAAGTGCAGACTCCCCTAAACAACAGATAACGATTAATAAAACTACGAAAGAAAGAGTCATAGACAGTAGTACTGCCCAGATGTAACATCAATGAGAACTGAGTCATTCTATTAGCTTCTTTCAAGAAGTACAATGATAAACTTGAACTTGGTGTCAAAAGTAAAAATGTTAGTTACCATTTCATAAAACAGACATCTGAATGAAGTTTATGGAAGTTTAAGGGAGAAAGTTGCTGTCTTTGAGTCCATCACAGCACTACTACCTCTAAGGGGAGATGGCGGCACTAGCCTGGAAGTTTCAGATTTGCTCACATTCTTTGGAAATTTATTTATTTCTTGAAATATGGGGATGAGACTGAAAGGGTGCTGTTCAAAGGTGGATTTTCAGATGCCTTTTTAAGTTTCTCTTTTTGTTAAGCAAAAGTGAAGAAAACAAGGCTGACAGATCTAGTCCTTGTAGACAGCGAGAAGCACAAATGTGAAAAACACAGCCTTTTCTATGTTTTGGCCACATAAACACTGTTTCATCTCATGATTTTGGATGAGTTTCAGAAGAGATGCAAACTAAATAAAATGCTATTTTTAAGTGAATATTTTATATAATAGACACATCAGGGTTTAAAATGAACAGTTCTCTTGCTATTTGATAATTACTAGTTTATGTAAATTCCCATTCATACTGTTGTGTTTTCAAATGCGAAGGTGTGAAGTTGATGTCAGATGTAAAATCTGATAAGCACGTTGCCCTTTACTGTAAATTTACCAAACCAAATATACTTCTTTAATTCTTCAGTTAAACAAGACCACTACTCACCATAGTATTCTTCTCCAATATAAATATCATGCACCAATTTTGGATATGCTTCGACCAATTTCCTTGCAAGCTCATTGTGTACAAATGAGTTTGCCAGTAGACACATGTGAAGAATCGTTTCTCCGACAGTACCTCGTTTGTCGATGTCCCAACAACAAAACCTTGTTCCATAATCTGCAGATCAATAGCAAACAGGAAGACATAGTAATAGTCTGGTTATTCATTCAAAAAAACAAGCAGTAATTACGAGGTTTATTTTAATTTTCATGGTTCTCGGTAATAATTCATGACTAAATTTGTGAAATGGTTGCTTAAGGGACAAAAGCTGTGACATTTAATGATTTTTTCATTATTTTTGTTCCTTAAGGCTAGAAGAAAAAATGGTCCCTCAGATTTTTTTGCAAAGCTACAGAAGCAGCGAGCGAAATTTTTATTTTAATTTTTACTTGTTTACAAACCAGCAAAGTCTCCAACTAGTTACATTGTTATGATGACTTTAAGTCTTCATTTTACCATGGACGTGATGTCCTTGATTTTACAAACTGTGTTACTGTACAATAATAACATTAGGAGCCGTCATTATTTACAGCTCGGGGCTCTGGAGAAAGTTATTGGAAACTGAAATTCGCGTAACCCCCCCCCCCCCCCCCCTTTCAACCAAATTTTAGTAACCCCCCTCTGCGACACAGAAATTTTGACTGACCTCCCCCCCTTTGAAAAGCTAAATATCAGTGCGTGTATTTGTAAAATTTACAAAAAATAGTAAAGACCTTTCAAATTCTGGTGTACCCTGCAAGATTTCATTGGTTATCTTATGGCAGTTGAAAAAAGGTGAAATCAACAATGTGAAATTCAAAGTCACAACAAAATGTAAATATAAAAGCTCACGCTATAACCAGTATCCAACCATATTGTATTGTTTTGTTTATTGTGGATGGGTATCAAGACAGGGTTTTTACTAAGATATCTGACAGGACAGAATTTAACCTAAAAGGGGAGAACACGGGGAGGCCGAGGGAAAGTGTCACAGGGGGTTGTCCTCTCTCTTGCATCGAAAGTTCTGAGAAATTGATGTATGAAATGGAGCAATCTGAGAGATGTTTCAATTCATTTTGCACCGAAAATTGAGTAACCCTCTTCTTTCTCTCTACTTTCAATTTTTGAGTACCCCCGGGCCGTAAATAATGACGGCTCCCTTAGCCATGCATTACATACAGGCGGTGCTGTCAGAACAACAGTACGTACCTTGACTATCATTAAAATGGTGTTCAAAACCACTTTCATTCACTACTAACGACATCATTGATATGGAATTAGTTCCTTTGGCGATACGAGGCTTCTTTTCAATGTTGACTATATTCTTTAGTCGCTCTTCTTCTCTCCGTTCCACTAGCGTCGAAATCGGGATTTCCCTTCCCTGCCCATCATCGTATAGATATTTGCGGACATCATTCTTAATAACCGCGTCGACCTCTTGGAACTTTCCGTTTCTCATAAGGTCGACCAATTTCCCACCACCCTTCAAGTTAACAAGGCTGTAGACCCCTTCATCTTCTTCTGTCTTTTCTAGCAATCGAAGAGGCCCCGCCCCGACTTTGAGGGAGTTTTCTCCAACATCGCGCGACATAGTGTAATCCTCAAGTAAAGTAAAGCTACCGGGCAGTCGACATAAATAGATATAAGCAACTGCAGTGCGTAATAACGAAGATCACAGCTTACGCTCAGGTCGCCGCCATTTTTAATTTATGGACGATGTTGTCGTTTCGTATCTTGGATACGCAACACTGTACAGAATATTAAAAAAACTGCACGTGCAACGTCACGGGTGCAATTTAATTATATTTTACAAAAGAAAGATATTTTTAAGTACCAATTTGCTTCATTCAATTTTTGCACAAGTACTCGAGAGTAATGAATTATTTCGTGCCAAATCAAAATTACATGTTGAGGGCGCCATTTTAAATGCTGTCACAGTCGACGTCACCGATGGTCTATGGGACTCTCCTGCGCCTGGCCCGTCATAACCTTCGTTCCATTGACCATAATAATATTTCACAGTGCATCGCCAAAGAAAAGTCATAATTATCCATATGTAGCGTACGATCGATATATATTCTCAACGCATGAAACGTGTACTCAGCTAAACCTTGAAATAATCCTACACCTTCATGAGAAAGAACTCAAAGTCAACAAACTTATTTTAAGGATGGATGATTAGGCCTACCTATAAAATAATATTTCTGAATTTTTTGAAATGGTCAAAGAAAGAGCATACGATAGAAAATGATATTCATCTGCTACTTCAGTTACCAAGTTTACACAGTTGATGTCTCCATCAATTCCACAGTGCCTTCCTCTTCCCATCTTTAAATTATGAAAAAAGAAAAGAAAAGGCTGCCCAGACTGATACTATCGCACAGAAGAGAGATTTTCTGGATCCCAGCGTGAATTTAAAGTTACTATATAAAACTGGTTTACTTCAAGTACATAATTCACTCTTCAAATAAATTTGCGAACAAAACACATTTTAAATCAGCGACAAAATGTGTTACAAATCTATTTATATCTTTCATTTTATCACAAATCACATGCATGACGCACCGATGTTGGGTTTTTTCGTGTTCCAGAAATTAAATTTCACATAGAATATCATAGCATTTTCTTGGGTACGAAGGTTTATGAGCTTAGTACTTCACACAGAAATATTAGGTATCGTCCGCATTCTCGCAAAACAGCAACATTTGGAGATTTGCTTTAGACACTAAAATTCAGTGTTAAATACCTTTAAATAGACAATATAGACCTAAAGGAAAATTCCTGTCATTTTTTTGGCTCCGAATTTACGAAAGAAGATTTTTCTTGTCTGTTGGGCTAGTGTTTTTGTTGCCATTGGCCACTGTAATCTATTAGAAATGTACCGGGAAAGATATTTATAATTTGACACCACTTGGACATATATTTCAAAATCATTTTTACGATTCGGATAAATGCCCACAACTTTAAAACAATATACTTCTACTCCACTTGTTCAATGTATCGTATAACGGTGCAAGGAATTCGAAGGAAAAATATACAAACGAACAAAAAACCCAAACAAAACAAACAACAAAAACCCAAATAAACCAAAACAAAAATTGCAGCTGCGACGCAGGCGAAATTTGTTTATATTTCTACAAGGTACCAACGGCAAATTTGTTTCATGGACCGTGTTTCATTCAATTCATTTGCAAGTACTCGAGTGTTATGAGTTATTTCGTGCTGATTCAAAGTTATATGATGAGAGCGCTATTAAAACACCGTGCGTGACGGTATCCCCTATAGCCCATGCAGCAGCTGCCACGCACCGACATATACGATTTGATTGCATCTGGCCCATCAAAGAACTATTGCATCAACGCTACCCGATTTAAAGGACCTTTCAACTCGCCCTCCTGTTTCTGTATATACATTTTAAACCGCGTTCAGAGAAAATCTATGTACAGAAGCTGCCAGCATGCAAGCCTATTTCTATGTTGACGTTAGAATAGTGTGTATTGTACATGAAAATTGCATTTCGCATCAAATTAAAATCTGGAACAAAGTAAATAGTTATACTTTTTCACTTTCCATCGGCAGTTTACCTCCAAAACAACAGATCTAGAATATATCCCATCTAACTTTATCCCACCTTGAATGGAAGCCCACACTCATCGTCCGCTTGTAAAGAATCTCAGAATCTCCGCAGTTTCGATCCCCCAAAGTTCAATTTGAAAGTTTCGGGAAACCGAAACGGCGGAAAGGTTGACCATTAGATCTTTGGAGGAGGAAATCAAAATGGCCATGAATTTTGCCGAGCAGATTATGCCAAATTGTTTTTGCCGTTCTACTAATTTTCAAAAAAATATTCACATAGAGGTTGACCAATAAAGAAGTGTGTAATATTTTTGCGTGCAGTAGAGTTGTACGCATTTTGTAAATTTTTGGAACGAAAATTTAGCTTTGTTTCAGAATTCTGACTGCGCCCTTCCAGTGTCTTGATGATCCATCCCTTACCACAGCATTTCAAATACGGAGGACTTGCGTTTGTTCCATAAAAGTTTTCATGGTCGAGAATAAGTGTGCAGTATATCGCCCATCTGAGTTGAATTTGACTAGTTTCTACGTTTTCTTTTATTATGTTTCTTCATTTATTTGAATCTTTTGTATGGCCCTAAAAAGGCCCGGTTATTGGTAACTGTATCGTTATACATTTTGCCAGGTTTTCATGCATGTATATACTACATGTCTGTCACTTGATCGACTTCTCTCGGCGTGCCATTGCTAGCCAATGGTGTTGCTTCTCGCAGCGCAGGGACCATCCAATGGTGAGGAAGTTTAGATCCAACCGACCGAACCAAGCCATACAAGGACGATAACATACTGCTGGTTTTGGGACACCCGTAAAACCTGGAATCATGTGAAAGCGTCTCCTACAGATGATTATCTTCGAAAGAGATTTAAACTTTCGCTCAACTTTCCTCAGTGAAATTATCAACCATTCTCTCACCAAATCGACAATGAACATATGGGATCACCGTGCAAAGTTTGGTTCCAGAGAAACAAACTACCTAATACATTTACCGATATTGAAATTCAAAACGACTGCCACCCTCCGTGTTAACCTACTCTATTGGGAAAAATAAAAATTTTCGAAAGATAGTGATGTTTTTCACTCCAAGAGCTTTAAAATGAGCGCCACGAGTTGTAGATCAGAAAAGAATTGTAAAAGTTTGAAAGTCTGAACGGTCCCCCGAGACGCATTCTACCTTTAAAGGGACATACTCTTTGGTGTGGTACACTATTAATATCGCTCTATATATGCACTTATCTAATTTACGAATCGCGAACCTTAGCTTTGTTTTGCATCGAATCTTAAATCGGTCGAGACAGTTCACTTTCGGTGTTGTACATCTCATTAGAACTATACCTCATTAAACTAATACGAATGTTATACAGAGAACAGAACTACGGGTGTGAGACGCCCATGTGTAGATCAAATATGATGTAATTTAAAAAAAAACGCCGAAGAAAGACCCCAAAGCATGAGGAACATATTATGTAGAGAAAGCCTTAGTGTCTCAGCCCATAGACCCTCGAGTTCTCGAGGATGTATGCTCAGCTTTATCACCGAATACTGTTGATCTTTTCGGACCTTCAGTTGCGGTATGTCCAATAGTATGCTTACAAATCCTATTTCGGCTGACTGTTAAAAACTTGTTGGGCTGTAGTAGTAACCAGGGCACAGCCCTCTGAATGTAATTAGGACTTGAATGTAATTAGGGGCTGAAGGTAATTACTGACTACAGTTTTGCCTTTAAATTTTAATTCTTCCACTTGAAAAAACCCACATTCCTTCTATGATACGGAAGGGGCTAAAGTTATTAACAAAGAACACGATTGGAACTAATTTGGGATATAATTGGATGGTGAAGTAATGTGTGTTTGATCTGCAAATGTAAGCCCATCTGCTTTCCTTTTTAAGTTACTTACTTGTTTTAATGAGTAATTTGCAATATTGCAACAATCAGCCAAAGAGCACCTGACACTTTGGAGAAATTTTAAAAAAACATTAAAATCCAATAATCCCAAATTATTTCCAATCGTGTTAAAGAAAGTTTGATATATAAACTTTCTGTTTTCGTTGAATGTTTGATGCATGTAATCTTACAGATGCTGTCTGAATGAATATACCAACACATGCATACCTATACCCTTTTTCTAAATTGATCTTTGGGTCATGATAAACAAAAAGAGAAGAAGGAGAAGAAAGAAGAAAACACGGGGCTTCAGTACTGAGTGGCGCTATTAAACTTGTTTTGTTTCATGGGTATAGGGAAGTGCTGTGTCAATTTCGACGCCATACACTTCAGTGTATTTTAATTGACGGCATGCGTCATATGCATGTGCCCCACTGGCACTTGTACTGCGGGTTGTACGAGCTCTGGAGTTGTCAGGTACGCAGGCGCTTGGCTAGGCATGTTGCGTGACTGTCGTCGCCACGCTTGTTTCAGTTGTTTGGCGGTCGGTATTATACATAGCGGTTCACAGTTGTGGAACAAGGAACTAAGAAAAACAAACAGACAATTAGCTGATCATGCACATGTTATATCAAAAATATAAACAAGCAATTATCCCCTGCAGATGTACATATTATTGCTGCAAATATACATATACACTATACACGGTAATTAGCCACGCCCATTAGTGGATAATTGATCAGCGCGTCATGAATAATTCATGACTAGGTTGCTAACAACGTGACCCTGACAACCACCTATCTCGAGTAAGCCGAGCTCGCGTCGGCAAGTGCTACGAAAACACTTGTCCAACACATGATCCTGTGTCGTATTATTTTCACCTAAGCCGCCGCATTCGTGGGTAATTTTGATAATTTGAAATCGTGTCAAGATGATGAACACAGACCTACCCAATTCCACGACGTGGAATGTGAACAGGCGGCGTGATTTCTGTACGCTGAAGACAGGAACGCAAGTACCCGGGTAAGTATTGAGCAGGGCTTGAAACGAGACGAAATGAAGTGTGACATAGACTTCCGCGTCGAGGTATGGGTAGGCCAACACTTAGGCCGCCCAGTGACCGCGTACCCGAGTCGCCATTCACGAGAATGTTTTATCTGTTATTTTCAGATATCGGGGATACATAGAACAATACAAGTATCACGTTGGTGACACATATGGCAATGCAACCCACAAGCTTTCAGATGTAAGTATGTCGTTCCTTAAGTCGAAATTGAACCGAAGCCATCATGGTTTTCCGAGTCAGCTCTATTTATCTATCATGTGTAGGCCTATATGTCCACTTCACTCCTTATCTAACTCACTGATCACTCCTGCCCCCCATGATTTCGTCGAAAAATCTAATAAAACGGGTCTGATATGCAGATGTGTGGCTGATGACGGCAGAGCGCAAACTTACGTATGTTAACAGATCTGATATTATAATTTTGTGGGCCCGTGTTGTGTTATTCGTGTATGTTCGTCAAAGACTTAAGATGGCGCGTTGTCGACACTTTGTCTTAAGCCCCTGAAACCACTTGATTTTGAGGCTGTGTCACCCGTCAGCCGGAGGATTAGCCTCAAGAGCGACCAACCAAATACGTTAAAAATCTATGTCGGCTCAAAACAACGTTGTACTACAATGAGTGCAGCCAATGTTTTGTCCAACAGGCGCTCAAATAATTCGCGCGTGAAGAGCGTGCTCAAAAATTAGGTTATTTGTAACAGGATATCACAATTACTGGCTGTAAACAAATAGTCTGTAACATATGCCCGTCAGGGTGTCTGGTCCGTGACGTTTGTTCATAGTCATAGTTGATAAATCCCGCGTTAATGCTAAATATACGTCCTTTGGCTACATGGATGGTAAACCGTTCTGTTTGGAATTGCCCTGTTGTGTTGACTTTGGGATTAATATCATCTGACGCGTTGCCGCCTATGCCACGCTGTTTTGGAATTTTTAGGGTTTCCTCCAGCAGATCCCCAGCGATTTCAATCAAATCTGCTTAATCTCTTTATAATGATAGCGTTAAATCTGAGTAACGTCTTAGGTACCGTTCAGTTTTTACGGCCGGGGGGGGGGGGGGGTCATCGTAATTTTGGAATCCGCAAAGGGGGGGTCATTGCTTTTCACTGGTAGGAAAGGGGGGTCACCACATTTTCAAAAACATAATACCAACAATAAAGTTCACTTTATGCCATGGCCATAATCAACCTCTTTACCGGCGGGCCGCCTTCGGCGGCCCACTACAATAAATATACATTATGTATTACCCATGACCCTCTTAACGAGCAGGCGCCTTTGGCGGCCCACTCCAATTAGGTTTACTTCATGCAATGGCCATGATCGACCCTCTTTACCGGCAGGCCTCCTGCGGCGGCCCACTACAATAAATTTACTTTATGTAATACCCCACGGCAATCTTACCATAAAATTCCCAATTGAAGCCGCGGCTTGTATTAGAAACATTTTTGAGGTACCCCTGGGATCACGCACTGAACAATGGTAATGGCCGCGCACCTTCAGCGGCCCTGTTCAGTAAAGTCTACTTTATGCAATAGCCATGATCGACCCTCTTTACCGTGGTGCCACCTTTGGTGGCCCACTAGAATAAAGTTGACTTTACGTAATGGTCCATGACCCTCTTAACCGGAGGGCTGCCTTTGGCGAACCACTCCAATAAAGTTTACTTTATACAATGTCCATGGACATGAGTTGTCTATGGAAATGAAGTTAAAAATTGCCTTGCAGTCGTCCCAATTAACAGACGTTTCAATGGATGTGGCTGAGAAGTTTGTGCACTGGCATCTCTGCTACACGAATAAAGTGCGCCGCGTACCGGAGTTCAAATCCAAACCATGCGGGTAAATTTGACATATGGGTTTTGGTTATTTTTCGGGGGGGGGGGGGGTCATCAATTTTTTTCGTCTGACAAAGGGGGGGTCATCATTTTTTCACAAAAAATGCAGGGGGGGTCTATATTTTTTTGAACACCGGCGACAAGATTTTGCCGGCCCCCCCCCAGGCCGTAAAAACTGAGTAACGCTCCCTTAGGGATGAAATCAGCGGTGGCAGCTAGCTACAAAATCAGAATCATGTAGCCCAGACAATTGGGCCAGGCGTAATATATTCATCACGCTGTGCGCTCAGATAAACAAAGCAAGGTTTAGCAAACTCGGCCCTCTCACGTACAGTACTTCATGTACTTGTTTGTTTGTTGATAGCATGGAGGTAGCACCGAGACCCTTCACAATATCGCACGGGTCGGTGGCAGAACCACGGTCACCGTGGTAGAACACAGCAGTAGCAGGCATACGTCCTCGGCCTGCTTCTAGCTCGGTGCGTCCCCGGCATTACACGGCCGGCCTCAGGAAATGCAGAATTGAACGCAGGGCTTCCAATATACTCTGCCATGCCCATCATTGTGAGGCAAAGATGTATATTAAACTTCTATTCAATCCGCTTGTAAATATTCACCCCACTGATTCTTTTCTACTGTATCGAGGACAAGGCAGGTACTTGAAGTATTTTAATATTCCCTATATTGACATGCATTTCCATTTTATTGGATAATCTACCATTTAAATGCAAATTTAAATTACCTTATGATGGTATAATATTTGCACAGCTGAGCATGTTACCCAGGCAACAGCCTCATAATTAGCAGTTGAAAGTAACCGTTATGGGAACAAGCCAATCTGTTCAACTGAATATTTTTGATTACACACAGGTAGATCAGATTGTGGTAGTAGGAGAACTAGTACATGATTAAAATTAGAACAAACTGAAATGGGAAACTTTACATCAAGTTCTTCAAATAGGAAATTTTGTCACTTGAATCTGAAATCAAAGATTCCACATTTCATTCGTGAAATGCACATAATAGTGAAGAATATTGTGGTTTTTACATGTTACAGTCATTGCATGACATCCTAATATTAACTGCTATGTAGATTCTGTTAATTTTATTTTTACTAATGATTGCTGTGGCGTGAACTTCCTATTATAAAATTTGTCCCCTATCAATGTTAATTGAAAATTAGTCACACACTGTCATGTCCTGTCCTTTGTAATTGACAGGCACTGAAACCAGAGTAATACCTTTGCATGGTTGATGAAGATGCAATACTAGAGAGCCAACTTCAATAATCCTATTTGAAGACTTTTTTGGTCAATACTGCTTTCTATTATTGACTCTCTCACACATAGTTTTCCATTTGCTTTGACAAATGGCCCAACCAGATACCTATCAGATTTATTTTGTTTTGAGTTTTGCAACTTAAAATCTGATAATGTATGGATGGATACAATGTTACTAAAATATACTTTCAAAACCCACAAATGTTGATTGATATTGGCCTTTGAAGAACACATTAATCAGCAAACATAATCACCCAGTACCTGCTTGTAATGTAATTATGTCACACTTTCTGAAAAATGACTTCTGTTTGCCAATTTTAAAGACCGGACAGCTCACAAAAATCGTTTGTGTGATTTTTATGTTTTCACTTCATTTTACACACAGAAGCCAGGAAGGAAAAGTCAACCCATTAGTGCTGCCTGGCCACATAATCACTTTGAAACCAGCACTAAGTATGTAGGTACAGGACTCAGTGGTGCCGAGCCACCAACATTACCTAGACACAGTCTACCGAAAGCGACCGGTGATAATAAATTAACAGAGAGTATGGTTCCAGGTTACACTGGTAAGTTAACCCCCGTCTCACTGAGACATATTGTGTATGTTTCAAGAGTGTGTTAAGTGTCAAATGTTTTCTTGTACTTTTTACGCTTCAGTGAATTTTACACCAGTTTCTTTTGAAATTGAGAACAAAGAGAAAATCAGGGATTAGGTTGCAAATTGAAGGAGTTAGATCTTGATCTCCTGATTACCTTTATTTTATGGGAAATCTGACATGGTTACCATAAGGCTTCAATTTCAAAGATTTGTTTGTTGACTTTAATGAAATCTACACCAAGCACATTCTGTTCATTTCTTCACTTCTGCTGTGTTCTGCTGTAGACTTTGTGTAAACTGTTATAGGAACACAGTCTCCCCTGTGTTCAGAATCATGACATGGGACGAACAGGTACCAGGGTGATCAAATTATAAAATCTATTCCTACTCATTATAAAGAAAGTAGTTGTGACAGTCAAGAAACAGTTAAAAACAAAATTTATTTCGTTTTTTTATAAAACAGAGAAAAATCAAAATCATGAAAAGACTTGAAATAAATATAATGAACATTTCCCTCATAATGTACATAGCCTAAGGTAGTTTGACAACAAAAGAAATAGACATTAAAATACTTTCTAGAGTATTTATATCTGATATACAATCAATAATATCTTTAGTAGCAAGCGGCAAACTGTTTGTTTTCCAGGCTACAACACTTTGTCCATCATAACTTTTAACAAATTTGTCTTAATTCTTCATATGGCTGATTGAAAATGAAGTATTTTTTAATTTACTTACTGAGAATGGCAGTCAAATAGATAATGATGTTGTGTGTTTCAATTTTTTAATGAAAATAAGTTCCGGTAAACTTTATTTTGACTGTAAATAATCGTGAATTCAAGAATCAACGTCATCAACTGACGATGGATGGATATATTTTGCATGACCATGATACACAGTCATGTATCAAGAATTTCTTATTTTTAACTTACATTTTACATGTCAAAACCATGCCATGACATTACCAGTTTATTCACGGTCAAATAATAAACATTTCAAGTTGCTCTGTGGATAGCAGCTGGTACCTGACCCGGCTTGATCACTGTCAATATAACATTTTAAGTGTTTGTGATGGTGTGTTTGTGCGATTCTAACTATGCACAGTGGGTGCTGATTGTTTGATAACAAACCTTGGTTGAGATTACTGGAATTTTGCCACTACTGCTAGGTGATTGTTGCAAAGTTTGATACAATGCAGTAATGTGTGATTGCATAATGATATGTAGCTTCCTTCCATAGTGATTATCAGGCAAATAAATGCTTTAAAAAAAACAAACACGGTAAAATCCAGTCACTGATCAGGTTGTGTTTAATCAAAACTTGGTAACATCACACAAAATATATACAATTTATTTGTCTTTTTCCAAATACATTCATTGTGGCTTTACAGTGCACACAGAATAGTGACACAAAGGATCAACAATATTTTTATACTTTATATAACAAAAGAAGTTTAAGTCAGTGAGATTTGAAAATGTTTGTTTGGTTCTTGAAATAGAATGGGATATTTATGGAGAAATTATGGCCAAATACAGAATTAAACCGCCCTTGTGACACAGACAGGTAATAACTTGGTTGCTAGGTAGTAGACAATAGACAGTTGTAGACACTGATGACCTTTAACCCCCACTGAATGAGAGATCTTCTCTGTCTGTCATTCTACACAGAGAGAGGCATTGCAGTCGTGATTGAATACAATGGAATATGTCACTGATAGCAGTGTGTAACAAGTTCAGTGGAGAGATACAACAGAGACTTAACTCTAAAGATAGAATGCAGACATAGCATTTAAGCTCTTCCATTGTACTGTACTCTTCTTTAAGCAACATCCAAACATGGTTGACTTGATCACGATGACAGTTCCTGTTGACTCAAGACAATTTTGATGTATGTATATACTTCTATAAGACTGAGGCAAAAAAATTTCCAGGAATTCCAACTTTGATTCAAAGAGAGAGTGCCTCAATGATTTGTTGATCAGTGGGGAATACACATGAGGGGGTATCAGATATTGAAGATGCAAAAAAATGTTATCTTTACATGTGTAACATACAAACTGAAATTTAAATGCATGCTACACTGCACTGATTTAATAATGTAAAAACTATGTCTGGCATAAATGATTTAATTTATGCAATTGTTGATTTTAATGCAAAGATATGGAGTCAGCTGTAGGCTGAATGGCATGAAGGTGGTCAGTCATACTACATCATTAACCCTTTGAGTGCCAAAGTTTATTTTTGTCCCCTTATAAAATAAACCCAGTCAATTTTTCTCAGATTTTTACCAAAATTTTGAGAAAAAAAAGTATAGCTAATGAAATGTGATGTCAAATTTGATCCAAAATTGTCAAAAACATTACTGAAAAAATCATAAAAATTGGTAAAATTTGCACTAAAATTTTGGCAGGAGAAAATTACACAAAGGGTTAAATGCAATTCAACTTTGGTTAGATAATATATGGTACTGAAATAATATCATGAATTCTTGTATTTCGTGGAGTTTTCTGTCTTTGGCCATTACTATTGACAGTACAGTTGACTATCAATCTTGACTGTCAACTGTGACCTGGTAATGCTTAAAATGGTAACTTTACATTAATTTGTGTGAGGTTTAATTTTTGCTAACAGCAAATGCAATTTACTGCTTTTATTATCAGTAGACTGTTCAACCAGCAGTTTATATCAGTACTTTTTTCCTTATCTGAGAGTGCTCTCTGCAAGAAGGTTTTAATGTATGGACCCTTCCGTTTGATTGTTTCAAAATGCCTAGTAACACAAATGACCATGCCACAATACTGCAAATCTGGCAGATATAATGTCTGAAGATGGTGATTTTTCAGTCCAGTAGATGGAAATTAGATCTTTTCAGTCTTTTGTTGAACACAACGGAGAGCAAAACCATAATCATACAAAATTAATTTAATAACATTCTTTGATTTTGCAGATAAATACATTTTTCAGTGACAGCACAGTTGATTAATACTGTTTGAAATGTGAGCATGCTGTTGTTTACAATTTTTGTCTGAAGGCACACAGAGGTGTGCCCCTAAATTGTAAGCACACCAGACTAAAGCTGACAGTTATGTTTACTGCCAGCCACAGGAGAGGGTCATGACCTCTATTGTCATAGCAACATGTGAAGCCATTGATTTTATAGGTCACTGGAGTTTCTTTGTTGGCATTAGGGGCAAATATTTAACAACAGACAGAGCTTCTTTTGTACTTGTGAGTCAGACAAACAAACAAAATCAATAAGGAGTTATTCATGGAGAACTTCAGAAAAGTTTTCAATGAGAGCCCGTTTAATGGCTTCTGCTTGTGTTTCAAACTCTAATTACTTGTAAGCGCAGGCCTGAATAATCGGCGTTTGATGACGGTCAATACTTTGTTTTGAACCCAGAGGGTGCCTAGATTGTCGTCTTGATGATTGTCCCCGAGGCATGTTGCCAGGGAGAATGAACACAAACTGTTTGCGTGCATGCAGCTGTGTCTAGTTGCTCATGGTGAACGCCTCGCCCAAACTTTATATGAAACCAGTAGCAACGTGTGTGTTAATTATCACATCAGCATCAAGTCAGATCTGTTTTATAGCCATCCTTTTATTTGAATTGAAGAAAGTGTCTGCCCTGTTGTGGCCGGCTGGAAAGAGGTATTGAAAAGTCATGTGCAATATCAGGACATACATTTATAAAACTTGACAGCACCATTAGAGAAGAAAGCTCTCTTGGTCATTAAACTTGACAACATCAGAGATGAAACCTCTATTAGAGAGGCGCCTAGAAATTGTAGGAATTCTAGATGCGAAACGGTTGTACTGGTAATTTCTATCATTCTGAAAGGTAAAACAATCAAATTTTCACTCCAGAAATACAATCACAATACCAGTTGTATCTGCTTTTAAGTTGATCCAGTACCATTCCCAGGGCCGTTAGTTCTCTCTTAATTCAATCTGCAATGGTCTCCTTCTCAAAATTAGCAAATTTTCTATTTATAGTCATGCTTTTTCAAACTTTATATTGTGACTGCATTCAAATAAAAAATACTCAAAAAATTGTATTTTATGGATAGCGATTATGAGACAGGATGTAGATATAATTAATTCAATTATGAAGTATTTTAATATTCACAGTATTAGATAAAAACATAAAAATTCAGCATTTCATTTGATCTCTTGTATTTCATTTAATGTCTCCTACTGTTTTCTGTATCCTTATCATCATTTGATGGGTGATTGAAAATTATTTGAGATAAATTATACAAATTTTTGAATAAGAGATATGAAAAAGTTACTCAAAAAGTAAGGCATAAAGTACCACAGTGTAAATGACATTATTGAGCAGGGTGGTAGATGCTGGAGAATGATTGGACCCTTTCACCACCATGGTTTGGCCCAAATCCATTGTTATCAATAGTGATTGTGGAACTGTTCACTGGGAAATGGGTATCAACAGATTCAACAATGACATGCTGTCTCATGGATCCATAAAACATGCTAAACCTGCCATGTGCTTCATTATGTAGTCAGGGCAACCAGGCGTAGACCACTGAATGAATGAAAAAATTCCTGGCAACAAGTTTTGTTTGTTGTGTGTTTTGTAACTTTAGTGTACTGTGCGTTGACAAATATACAGCCATTAATAGTTCTTGTACGGTCATAGATTTTGGGTGAAAAGTTTCCAGATTTACATTTTCAGAAATATATTTCTAAAAATCACTGTTTTGCCCATTCAAATTTCATAAAAATCAAACTTAATCGCTGAGATGTTACTATTTGACCAGTTTGTCCTCTAGAAAAAAAATACAAGGACTACTGATATGAAGGTCTAGTGATGTTTTCTCAGCAGAATAAACTAGAAAAATACATGTTCAAATATTGGTACATGTAGATTTAGGCAGCTCCCCTGTCAAATGCACAACTGAAAAGTGACATGTACAAATCTGTGAATGTTGAATTTAGTCTCTTGACCGTGAAAGTGATTTGGTTTTTACTCTGTAAAATATCAATATAGGTTAAATTTTCATATATGTAACTCATTTTGTCACAAAAAAGTTACCTCTTGGGAACAAGCATCCATACCATGCAAAATCTTAAAAAAATTGTCAAGTCGTGGAATGTAGATAAAACGTTTGCATGTCGACATTCTGACCACCCCCATCTCACATTAATCTTCATTCCTAAGAATTTACATTACAGTTGCTGGTAAAATTCTCTCTTGGACTTAGTACAAGTTTTATTAATGCAGTATATTTATAGCTGTGATTGTCAGTTTGTAACTGTGTCAACTGTTGATTCTGTGACATACTTTTGACAATGACCTTGTACCATGACAAACATCACAAATGTCGGCTAAAGTTTGATGACTGTACAATTGTTGTCAAACAGTGTCTTTATTTTTTTGGGGGGGGGGGCATTTAGAGGCTCAATAGCCCAATTACAGCTGCTTATAGTTCTATAGTTTCTACAGTTGCGTGACCTTCACTGTAAAAACGTCATTGTCTGCAATACCTGGATTCCTTTCAAGATGTACAAGGGACATCTGTTTTACAATGACAGTGATCATATTTTATGTAATGAGACATTGTAAATGTTACAATATTAAACATTCAAAATTGCTGATGTGTTTCTCCATTATGGGTTCTTTGAGATGACTTTTCCCTGAAAACATATAATCTCTTGATATTTATAAATTTTGGTGAAATAAAACATTCCACTGATTTTACAACAATTTGCATGTGATAACTACACTGTGTGTTACAGGGACAATTGCATTATCACATTCTTGTATTGATCTTATCAAAAGTTGTGACAAGTTTATCAGAATGTATATAATATGTAAATGCATGGACACATAATTTACTTATTACCTACTTTTAATAGTATATTAATCACATCACTTCATGAAAAAAATGATCCTAAAATTGTTATTGTTTTAAAAGGAAGGAAAACAATTCGATGTGCGTTTGCATCCCGAAAGGATCATTTAATTTTAGCAATGGTTTTCTTTCTCATCCAATAATAAATGATTCAAAAAAAATCATATTTCTTGATATACCCTGTTCAAAGTTATATAGGTTGTATTTTAGCAGGATGTGCCACCTAAAACTGACTGTTAACCCAAGACAGCATGTGACATCACAGTATTTATACACAGACCAGTCGGTCAGGCTTTTTATAAATAATTCAGTGTTTGTATTTCTCCATCAGCATGCTGTAACATATATTTCCTTCAGTACTATACAAAGTTTTATTTACAAAAAATGCACTTTTTCACTCTGTATGATTGCCAGTATGTAACATTGCATTCTTCAAATGTCACTGTCTCTTCCAGGGTACATTCCAAGAATGCCTTTCAAGTTCGGCGGCACTTACAAAGAGGACTGTGACGTTTGCATTGATGATTTCCTCCACAACACCAGACAGCATGATGGGAAAATAACGAACCTGAAGCAAACTACGAGCGGACACCCAAGTTTGAAGATTGTCAATAAAAATGATGCGTCGGTCATCAAACAATTAAACCATTATCGTGATAGAAATCCCACAGCCCCAATACTTCTAGGTAAGTTAAATTACAACAAATTACTTTAGCTTTCATCTGCATTAACCCTTTGAGTGCTGTAATTTTTCTCACCAAAATTTCAGTGTAATATGTTAACAACGTTATGAATTTTCCTGTAATTTTTTGATAATTTTGGGCCAAATGGATATAACATTTCAAAGGCTGCAATTTTTGACTAAAATTTTGAGAAAAATCTGAAAAAAGTGGTCTAGATCTGAAAAAAGTTGCTGGCTATGTCATTTCTATATGGCAACAAAAGTTGACTTTGGCACTCAAAGGGTTAACAAGGAAGAAAATGGACAAAGATTTCTTGTGCATTTGTCTTCTAACTTTAATCTCCTCTAGCTATAGCTTTTGATGTATTTTTACAGGATTTTTCACATGTATTTTTTGCTTTTCATATTCAACAGTAAGTTTTGAATATATGTGGGACATATTCACAGAAGAAAATTAATTTCAGCTGTCTGAAGTTCCAAATTTAATTACGAAAATTAACTATTCAAATATTATTATCTTAATTTTGTATTCAAATTACATTATATCATTATTTGAAATTATATTTAAAAAAATTGATACTTAGAACTATTTATTTGCTGACTTTTCAGCATACTTTCTGTAATCTTTAAAAAAAATTGTTTGTTTGAAATATTATCATCGATTTGACAAAATGTACTTCAAGAAAATTAAATTGTTCCAGGATGCCATTGTTGGTTGTGTCTTAAAACATTGATATGCTCAGATACATTAAATTCTATCTCTGGTAACTTTTGAAAAAGTGAAAGTAATTTTGTGGATGATTTCTGAATTCCTACACAGAAAGCAGACGAACCGCCACGGAGGCCCCAATGCCTGGCTACAGAGGTTTTATACCCAGGGCAGGTGTGACAGAGCTTGGGCTCGGAAGCCGCTACCACACTGTATGCAAAGATTCCCTTGAAGTGTTCGAGCACGAGACCAACAGACATGCATCCAAGATAGGGAGACCAGTTGTACCCCCACAGTAAGCCAAAATTGATAAAAATTTGTCAAATTTCTAAACTTAATGTTGTTTTCATTGGAAGGAAAAGAGAAAAAAGTCTAAAAAAACTTGTCACATATCTTATTTTCTTGTAGCTTTGGAAAAAGTCGAAAGTGTGTTTGTAGCAACATATAATCATTGCCCTATTTTTCGGCTTACTTTGGTCTGACTTCATGACTTGTAATTGCGTGCAATCTTGCACAGAAACCCGGTCCCAAGTGAAATATTTCTCAGTTTTACTTGTTAGGATATATAGATCTTTTATTAAAAGTAAACCGTAATAACTGAAGTTGAATTTCAATTAAATCCCAGCTGCCATAAAGTATTAAATTCCTTTCATAACAAAAAGTTTTCGTAACGGATGATTGGCATTTTTTGCGAGCCACACTGTTACCAACACAACGCCCGGAAGAAACAGATCTTGCCTTATTAAATGTTTAGATAGTGTGAATGCTAATATAGGAGAGCAGTATATCGGTCTGGTATAATGAACTTCAGTTCCAACGCTGAATACCAGTGGAGGTGGACAGCACAGGCATTTTGTTTATTTGTTCTCACAGTATTGATTTTCCTTCCTCCAGGCGAGCTGAAGAGGCTAAGGGTGTGACAGGAGTTGAAATTCCCCACCTTCATCCAGGTGCCTCCAGCCGCAGACTGTACAAACAGATGGGCATGGTACCCAAATACACAGGCTACCTTCCCCGTAAGTATATTGATTGAGAATGCGCCTCGGGGTCAGATATTTGTACAATCAAACTTTTTCAATTCCTTTCTGATCTACCATGTGTGGGGGATCATTTTAAAGCTCTTGGTGTAAGAAATCTTTTCACCGTCTGTTTTTCAAAAACCGAATTTTTTTTTCATAGATTTAACACAGGGATGGCGGCCATTGTTCCGCTATAACATATGGCGTCTAAAGCATCTGTTTTCCATAAAACACTGCAGTAGTCATCAGTTTGTTCCAAAGTATAGGTGCATAATCCTTACCGAAATTTTAGGCCTCCGCAAACTGTTACTGCAAATTTGCCGCAAGCTTTGCAGTAAATTTGCAGCAAACTATTTGCCGCAAATATGCGGGTGGTTCATTTTTCAGATGCAAATTAGGTTTCTTGTGAACTTGCTGCAAATATGCAGCAAACTCCCTGCCGCAACGTTGCTGCAAACTCTTTGCAGCAAATTTGCGGCACAATCCTTGCAGCAAACTTGCGGCAAATTAATTTGAATGTTACTGAAAATTTGCCGCAAACTCCATACAGCAAATTATTTTATTTGCGCTGACTGGTATTTCAGAGTTTAGTTGGATAAATAATATTTATATATTGGCGGACTGTGGACAGCACAAGATGTGTTTTATCCAACTAAACTCTGAAATACCAGTTTCACGAGAAACAATGGTCAGTGCAAATAAAGTTATTATAAACAAAAAGATGACAGAGAAAAAAAGGTTAAATTCAATTGTGGTACAATTTATTTTATATGCCATGTTCATTTCATGCCACATAAGTGTCATGATCATGTCAAGATTTTCTTTTGACTTGAGAAGTTTCATGTAACATTTACATTACTGTCAAAGGCTGCGATTTGGCTTTCTGTTCTCTGAATTTCTTGTCCCCTTTAGTGTACCAGCAATGGATTCTGAAAAATATAAATCGTTCAGGGAAGAGTGTAAGTCTTTCCCGTTTGACCAAACATTGTAAATTTCATGAAAGAAATCGATAATTATTTGAAAATGAGACAAAATCAAGTTGAAAAATTGAAGCAGAAAATGCATAAATATTCATGATCGAAATTAAATTAATAATGATTAAAATGTCCGACAGCGGACAACTCGCCGTATGTTGTTTACATACACGACGGCGACAATCTGCAAAAATCTCAGCACTAACTGTTGTGAAACGAAAGTGAATTCAGTATGAATCAGGACTCAACGAAAATTTATCTTTAGGTAAAGATTGCAATACAACGATTACAGAACATAATTATAGCGATCGATGTACAGACGAACGGTACATTGACTTACATTTCTGAACGGCTCGCAGACGCTAGACGATTCCCGGTCCGGTTGCAGGTCTCACCGTGCTGTGTGTAAATACCGTATTCAGAAAATATAGTCGGCATCTTTACTGCCGCTCGCGTTCACAAATTTAGAACTCCGCCTGTCCCTGGTACTGTATACACGTTTTTGCAACTATGTGATATCATTTGGCTGGCGATTCCATAGAAAGATCACGAAATTGTCCACAAGAAAACTCCCTGCTCACAAGTACGTAGCCGACACTGGCCGATGGTACTAAAATCTAACTTCGCGCCGATCAAGCCTCATGACAATAACGGAAGTGCGATCTATAAATCATTACGCCATTGATAATGTAGTCCCGTTTTTAAATGCTGGAATTGACTCTACATCTGCACCAATCCCTTATATTTCATACTTAATATAGCATTTAATTTATTAGTTTAATGAAAATGGTTATTTTTATCATAGAAAGACTAAAAAGAGAGTAAAAATTCTTTCAGCACGAAGAATCAATATCAATGCGCGAACTGACCTTGATGAACCGTGACCGGAGAGTGTAAACATGTCGGCTGCTCGCAGCTGATACACAGGACGTGTTGGACGTTGGTGAAGCGGCGCTTTGAATTTTCGTACAGCGACTCGGGATGGAGTGTAATCCTAAACCTCAAATTTGTGCTCGGCAATATAACTCTAACGCTGAAAACATGGACAAAAGCCTTTTTCCTCGACCCATGTTATCAGAAGGCGAGATTTTGTCAGCCGCATCGATGGACAGACTGTAAGCTGCAGTGCATTGTACGTACCGTATATATGTACTATATTGATGGGATGAATAGCTTGGAGCACAGCCACTACTCTGCTTGGAGGTAGTAGCGGAAACATTACTCTACAGATTTGCAGTAACAAAGTCTACGACGTGTCCTTACAGACCATCATCAAACGCACATTTCGTTCCAAACTGTTTGCATTTTGGTATCATTCGCAGAAAATACAGGGTGTAACTTGCAAGACAGACAAGTCCCTGTTCCCTAAAAATTCAGTTTTCGATCCAACCATAATTTACCCAACCGGATTGTCAAAGGGTACTTTTATTACATTATGTCACTACAGTATATACTATAGATGCACTCTTAACTTATATCCATGCAATGCTTTCACCATTATCTAGCATTACCAGTTATTATAATTTAAAAAGTGGATTGTCTGTTATGAAATAAATGAACATAAAATATAAATGAAAGATCAATTTTATGTTGCTTACACATGACTGGTCACGAAGTGCAACAGTAAAAGTGTGTAGTGTGTACTCCCTGGTAATGAAATAGTGGGAAATATGTCAATCATGTGTTGCTGCATATTTGCAGCAATAATCTGGTTTGCCGCAAATTTGCAGCAACTTAGTCGTTTACCGCAAATTTGCTGCAAACTGACTTAAGGGTTTGCAGGAGGGTCACATCTACCTGCAAACTTCTGCAACTCCTTCCTGCAAGCTATATGCTTGCTGCATATTTGCAGCAAACTTACGGCAAATTTGCAGTAGAAATAATTTTCGGTAAGGGAATTGCTGCGTAGCCTGTGGTATAGGAACACATGTTACTATTTGCAACGTTTGGATATGCAGTGCCAAGAATGGAAACCTTAATTCAACTTGTGGTGCAGATAGAGGCATTTCTGAACTGTTGAAAAATATGTTAAAGAGTGTGTATATAGTCAAAAGTTACAAGAAGAAAATTGGTACTTCAATTGCCAAGAAAAAGCATACATATACAGTCAAACCTGTCATAGTGGTCACCCTTACAGAGCGGTCACCTCTCTATAGTGGTCACTTTGTGGCAGTCCCGTGGCATTTTACATGTTAAAGGCCCTCTACAGAACAGCCACCTCTCTTATGTGGTCAGTGGTCACATGGAATTGCTCCATTTTGGTACAAAACCTGTATATAATGGTCAGTATATCTGACCCTCAATGAACTCTGTCAAAAAATGCTCAGACTGGCAAGCACGAAATAAGTCTACTTTTACAGATTTTACATCTGCATTACAAGCTTTCAGAAACTAAATAGCTGTTCTATGTTTTTTAACAGATTTATGTTATGGAATTTTATAATTGCTTTTATCTTTCCCTAAATTAACCACTTAGCGCATCACCTGCACAGAAAGTAATGCCACACCCACCCTCTATAGAAAGGCCACCTCCATATAGTGGTCACTTTTTCTTGGTCCCTTGTGTGACCACTATACACAGGTTTGACTGTATTTACCTTTACGAGAGAAAAATAAGGCATAGAATTTTCAACTGTTGAGGATGGACTTGATAGGAATTCAAATTGCATTGTGGGTATTTTCAGTAATGATAGCCACTGATATCTGTGTGCAACTTAATATATCATAATATCATATATCTATCTCATAGGAACCTACTTAAAACAGTTACCAAAGAAAATAGGCAAAAGACTATGACACTCAACTGTTGACATGCACCAATCACAAGTTCTGTAATATAAATTTAAGCAGCATTGTCCTTGACAGTGAACATTTCCTGACCAAACAAAGTTCACATTTTAATATCAACATCTAACACATAGGACTTCACGGACAATTATGCTTAAGAATCTACATGTACCACTAATTTTTTACTTTCAATATTGAAATATCTTACAGAAATGCGCTTCAAGTTTGGACACACGTACGCCGACACTTCACGCTCTCTGCCAGTCTGTTACCATGAGGAAGAGTCTTACGGCAATTACGTCGCAAAACATGGAACACCCACCATTGCCCAGTCAGCCTGGTAAACAGGCTGATGAAAAAAACATATTCTTCAATCAACATAATGTGTAACAAATCTGGCAAAGTATTTTTTATGTTCTTTCCTAGCTGGAACGCTGTGCTATATATTCCATACTACTGTTCAGTATTGTTTTCAGGACATTTTTTTAAGGGTTAGCACTACAAAAAAAATACTAGATAAGTAATTTGAAGATAGTCCCTAATATGAAGTTGAAGTTTCCATCTCATTGGAAAAGTGTACTTAGGATGAATACCATACAAGCTAGGTTAGAGATCTAGAAAATGCCAGCTTTCTTTCAACAGACTGTATTTTACAGAAATGCATACAAGTTTACCAAACACTATCAAACCTGTTTTAGTTGTGACAGCTCTGCTGAAGGTATTCTGTGAGGTAGCACTACTTAATTCCACATAGGAGATACTCAGGAAATAGAGAATTTACTCTTTACCCTTGCGAATGTCGGGTGTATCAGAGGTAAGTAGGTAAGAGCCGATGGCCAGTGAAAGATAACCAGCTGCTTTGCCTTTCCGTACTGGTTACTTTTGCTCAAAAAAGAATACTTCTTCCGAGCTCTCGATCTCCTTTGCTCGATTCGCTTCCTTCTCAATTCAACCGCCAACTTTTGACATTTTGCCTCCTGCTTTGAAGTTAGCTACACCCCTGCATAACTACACGTACATTAAGTATTCTGAGCACTTCTGAATGAGGTATTGCCAAAGAGAAATTGATGTTTCAACTCTACACAGAAATCTACTTGGCATGTTCACTTTAATGTTTTTGTTGACTGAAGCCTTTTTGTCATGTTTTGTCAAATGCACTTGAAGTGCATGTAAAGATTTGGCTTAAACACGAGGATGACGGTGGTTAAATCTTGAAAGCCAAAAGAAGTATTTCTTAGTGAATGGGAATAGCTGGAAGACATTACATGCATGTATTTCAGCACCCTCATCTCAAATTTTACCAAAAGCCTTGACGTAGGTTATAGTATTTTTAGTGTCAAAAATTTTGTATTAGACTAAGTTTATTGAGAAAGAAATCTTTTCGCAAGGGATGGAGAAAAATCGTTGCCAAAGAAGGTGTTACTTTTCTGTACTTGTAGGTTGGAGATCATTCAAATTAAAACATGTCTGTATGACATGTTTGCAATGGATTAAATTTTTTCTAATTGCTTTACAAAATTGTATTCTTTTTCGCATAGTCATTAAAAAAGTGTCATTTCTTGCAATTAAATATGTCGAACCCTTTCAGAAAGTTGCAAGGAAGAGAAAATCAAGTGATGTCTTGCTTTGAATTACCTTTTCTGCCACAATTTTGGATCAGAAATTCAGTAAAGTTCACCAAGAACATAATTCAGCTAATATATAGACACAGACATACGTAAATACATACATACATACATGTACGTAAATACATACACAGACATAGACATAGATATATATAATACATACTGTACACACCCTTGTGCACAGGTATATTTTCCCTTTCTGTGCTAACGACAGCTGTGCTAACATAACTTAATTTACTCCAAGTTTGAATAAAATAGGCTGACCAACATGCAGTGGTGATAAAAAAAACCCTTTTGTTTGAATAAATTGTGACTTCAAGTTGCTTTGCTCTGATGGCGACGTGTATAAACGACATTGTACATACTCTTGATGTCCTTCATCCAGTGTGTAGATAAATGCTATCTTCAGTGTGTGTTCTGTCCGATGCTAGCATTTAGAGATAGTCATAACAATATTTTTAACTATCCTATCAATGTATGGAAAGTTCATTTGTTATTTTCGATATCATATTTACATATCTTTTTTTTGGATAGAAAGTTGCTCAGTACACAGACCCTGGTTCGTTTCACAATACTGTCATCCCTTGGATTTTAGGTATCCATACAAAATACCAATATGCTAATGAGTACATCATAATAATTAACATATTTTAATGAATGTAGAAATGTTGATGCTTTGTAATTTTTTTTCTTACAATTGGTAGTTTTTGTAGTAGAAAAGTTCTGTGGCTGTACAGTTTGGAAATGATGGCTTGATTTGAAATAAACCATGGATATATATCATTCTATAGGACTGTGATTTGTATTTTGCGATGTACGGCAAGTTCAGGTATGTTGTATTATGGGGACATATGGTAGTGACATGTAACACGGTGTGAGACAGAAACAACAACACGTGAATATGATGTTCCATCATCCACTGTCATCTGATGGCTAATGTGCACCATCTCAGAAGCTGTTATCCAATTGGTTGGCTGAATGTTACTGTTATTATTGAAATATGCAAATAGACTCCCTAAGTTGCTGTGAATAGTGAAATCGACCAATCAGATATGACCATCTGAGCACGCTGCACATCAGTACTCGTTTGATACTGTTATTTTCAATAATATAATGTAAGATGGTATGATGACAACAGTTGCAGGGATTGAACAAACTTCTGGTACCACCAACTATAGAGCAGAATCACCTGTTCATGTACATGAATTCTCAAATCAAACAAAATAAAAAAGAACTGGCAATGTGCAGTGGCTCAGAAAGTTATATTTGATTTGTAGATTGTCAATATATTTACAGCAAATTAAAGAGTCTAACACCGGGGCTATTCTCTGCCTGATAAGCTGTTTGGAACTAAGAAGAACAATGAGTTTCAACCAGCTAATTGGCTAAAAGCTTCTGAGAGGCTAGACGCTGCACAAAAAGAATAATGCTAAAATGGAGTGTATTTGTTCCTTAAAATTATTTTTTTGCATAGCCGCTGAGAAATGCTAGAGGGTTGATCTTCAAAACGCTGGCCACTGCTTTCAATAGGTTTGGCATACGTCTGATTTCAATTCAAGACTGCTCATTGCCTCAAAAACTGGCATTATTGACGTGGTCAAGTGCTATGGCTACACAACATATAAAAGCTGTATTCATGTAACCTAAGCATTCAATTATTCATTCATTCATTCATTCATTCATTCATTCATATCAAATGCTTTAAACTTTCTCCTTAAGAAGAAAAGTCAGAAAATCAAAAGAAAACACTGGTCCATTCAAAGTAATGCATTGACACAAACAAAATTTACAAGTAACATGGATGCGGTGTGTAGCTTTATTGTAATTTCAATAACATATGTGCATTCTTTGGCAATATGAATATAAACTTTCATAATGTGAAAGTTTGGAATGGACAGTCATGATTTTCCAGTCGATATTTCAAGATTCTGGCCAACAATATTAGGAAATTAAGAGAAAAATGCCTGAAACACTGCAAAGTCTGTGCAAAATCCAATAAATATAACAAGAAGGATAAACATACTACGTGGGTTAGAGTTGCAGCATTTACAAACATTATTACCTTTAGGGAGTATGTTTGTATACATATGCATTCAGCCGCCTGTTGATTTTTACTGTAACAGGGATGTGCTTCAGAGTTCTCCAGGTGTGCCCGTAATTCTGATGCTTTCCACAACAGAACTTGCAAAATTATCTTTTCATAAATATCAATAAAAGTTGCCAAGTCTTGTCTTCTTGGAGCTATACTGAAAAAAACTACTAAAATAGCGGTAAACTGGCCATTAACCAACATTTGTACTTGAACTTTACACCACACATGTCAACGAAGCAAGTGTTAGAGCTATATTTTTACACAGTATAATGAGATTGCACATATAGTATATTTTATAATAATATAGAGCACAGTTAAAACAAACGTTTGAAAAATATTTACAGAAAAAATAAAAAAATTTAAAGAATAATTTTTATGGTAAATTACCAGCATTAAAAATATACAATGAATATGATATAAAAAATGCATGAACAACAAATACTGGTAAATAATTGAAAATTACAGCCACATTGTTCCATATACAGAAGATACATATATTGAGAGATGAAACGTGGCTTAACTGATAAGTTTTTCACATTTTCTCTGCAACTTTAATGTTACATGATTGGATTCTCTCCTAGGCCAGGATGAGATAACTTTGGCAAGATCAGAGTTTAAAATCTGACATGTTCCCTTAAGAACATCGTGAAAGAGAGTTTAAGATGCCATGAATCAAAGAGCCAATAATGCTAACTTTTGATAGTTTTTTCACCATTTTTGTTTTGAATGTGAACCATGATTCCTTGTTCTACTCCCCTGTGCATGTTGATATACACAGTGTTCAGCTTGTCAGCTCAACCCCTACATGTGTAAACTACATTATTATTGTTGAAAACTTACTTCTGGTCCGGACTAGAATTCAAATGTAAACAATAACCATGCATTTTACACATATAGACGCTAAGTTGACAAGCTAAATAGTGGGTGTTTCAACATTCTTCGGGGAGTAGAATGGGAAGTTGCAGTTGATATACAAAACAAAATAATGAAAATATCATTAAAAGTGAGCATTTCTGGCCTTTAAAGTATGGCACATAAAGTGACTATGATATGATGCCCTGGCAACTCTAAGTATGCCCGTGATCCTCATGGAAATGCTTTTGTGAACGGGAAACATTTTTTTGATGATACCTGGCAAGTATGATGACTTCACAAGGAAATTCATGTTTTACACATTACTCTTCATGCAAGAGTTAAAATGTTCACCTTATGAAGATAACATTGCTGACATGTAAAATGTTTAATCGTGCTCGTATATATTCCAATGATTTTTATACATATCATGAAGAAGTCTAATTTAGTTCGGTGTATAACAGCTTGATCTGTAAGGTAAATTATTTTCACGGTGGAAATCTGTCACACTGTGGTGACTTCATATTAGATTCAATAATACACACCATTTCAACACAGTCAGCCCCTTATGGGGTCACTGTCAAAGCCGGGAATATGTTGGTACAACTGCATCAATCCGTCTTCTTGTATACATAAGACGCAGATCAACAACCCAAGGAACTGAAAGGAACAGAGTTTTGTTCATGCCTCAGGTTCATGGACACATCCGTTGAAACTGGGTCCTCTATATCCTTTCCATAGGCTAGTTCAGTGTTCCAATGTGTATTTCATCATATAACTTGTCAGATGAGATCTGCAGTTGGCTGGCTGTTGCACTGCCTCACAGCTTGGTCAATTTGGAATAATCAACTCTGCAGAATTCCCCGGTGTCGAGATTTTTGGCCATCACTGTATTGGGGTCAGCGTTCGGAGTGCGGTGCTCGACGTAGATCCTTTTCAGGGAAACATCCTGAAAAAGATTGAAATGGGGGAGCGATTAGTTCACATGAAGAGAATAAGAAATGGTGTCATTTTATTACTGAGAATCTAGCTAAGAAAATTGCAGAATAGTTGCCAAGAACTTGGGATTGGAATACCTGTACTCATACATCATGCATGGTACTATTTGTGAATGGCCATATATCCATGCAATACTTACCCTTTGTCTATGACATACTACTTATACAAGGTAAAGATTACATTTAAGATTACATGTGTATTAGAAGCATTGCTTCTATAGTTTCATATGGTTGGAATTATTTGCTGGTATTGTATTTCTTTGCAGGTAAAATACCAGTATGAGCAGCAGTACAGTTGTCCATATGCAAAGTAATTCACAATGTACATTTGTAAATCATGGTATGCATCAAAACTGGTGACTGTACTTTGGTACTTCTGGTTTTAATTGTAGAGCTACCCTGTGCAGAGATACAAGGATAATATGAATCTTTTGAGACCTGTAATTTTTCCAACCACAATTTAAGTGCAATATTTTACAAATTGTTCATCAATTTTTCATTAATTTTTTGATAAATTTGGATCAAATGGATATCACTTTTAATTGACTACAGTTGTTAGTCAAAACTTCTGGGAAAAACTTGTAATAAATTCTCTCGATCTGAAAAAAAATTGTCAAGGTTATATCTAATGAAGGTGACAAAAATTGACTTTGGCACTTAAAGGGTTAAGGAAGTATGCCCCTTAAAAGAGTGTGACTCAGTTGTCATGGTGCGAATTTTAGTACTAGACAAAAACTTAACTTAAATTTACGTATACTAGTACTTGAAACTCAAAATATCTGTGATTGCAATGTTAAGTTTAGGGGAAGAAGTTAAATTTTGATTTTCACAAAAAAAGGTGAAAACCTTATTAATTTACTCCATAAGGTATATATGAATCCACATAAGCAGCATACCAACAGAGTATTGTAAAAATTTAGGTCCTGATATTCTCAAAGGTAGTATAAACAGTCCGGGTCAGCTCCAAAATTGGAGACTTATTATGATAATGTATTCCGGCATTCAGCCAATCATCGACCAGATTACATCATTAATAAAGTACAGGTCAAACTGGGTCACAAATTACCCACCAAGTGTGATCGGCAGTTTTGGGCCGCTTATTAAGCCCCTGTCTTGTAAATTTCGACGAATTTCGACAGTCAACATAATCCACGTGTTCTGCAGAAGGTCATGTCCAACAAGGAGTCCGATTAGTGAACAAATATTCGAAATATTGACGATTCATTTCTACCCCCAGTTTATCGATTTCGCTCAAGTACCGAGAATCATTTTGTGGATGTTCGTCATCTCTATTAGAAATACTGTTATAAAGGTTATTTGTGTAGGTACGCGTATAACATTTTGCAAGAAAGAAGAGCAATGTCAGAGCTTTAAAACGATACCTGTTTTGTAGTTGTCAAACGCAGACTAAAAATGGTACGCGATTTTGAAAATGTGTTGACAGAGTGGCCACACAACTGTTCCCCATACGGTAGAATTTGCATCGCTGCCATCTCCGATACAAATGGGGTATTCTGAAGGATCTGTGTAGGTACACGATTTATATTTCGCAGGACTTCAAGCCAGAGTCTAGGAATCACAGCGATATATGGGGTTTGGTTGTCTTAGCCGGAATAAAACTGGTACGCGATTTTGAAATTGCGTTTTGACAGAGTGGCCACACAACTGTTCGACATTATGACAGAATACGGCGCGGGAGTTCGACACAGTATGGCGTACGTAACGAAGGATGCATGTGGAGGTTGCCAGGAAATACAATTTTTACTGATGGCGCGCTGGCCGCTGATTGGCTAATGAGAGGGGGAAAATATTATGGTATAGCGTCTCCAATTTTGGAGCTGACTCGGACTGATAAAAAGTACCTCATATGGTGAAAGACTTAATCTTTTGTGCAAATTTCTCTCAAGAAAACGTTCATCCATTCAAAGAATAAAAATTAGCCATGCCGGTGTTAACTCTAAGGGAAACATTAAATTTTCTATTTTAACAAAAATAAGATGGTGACAATTTTATTTAGGCTCCAAGAGCTTCAAAATCAGCCTCCACTCAAATGGTAGAAAGTATAATAGTAAAAATGTGGAAGTGACAATATCTGTCACCGAGGTACATCCTTCGATTAATTGAGTCACAAACATACAATATATCATCGAGAGAAATCACAGTCCCGTCACAAATGGTCGGGAAAAAACTGCATGTGTTCCAGTGTTACACCACGGTCCCTCCAGGGGGTCCTGTGGAGGGATGGTGCGAAACACTCCACACAAGCCATAGCGATGATCGCAAATGACGTCACTTCTCTCATAAATATTCAGACAATGAAAATAAAACCTGCCAGTGTTACAATGGATATTAAAAGTCACATCAGTTTGTGGCTCAGACTACAAGCTGTAACAAAAGTCACGAACGATACAATAAAATTTGTCCGAATTTCAAGCAGAAATGTCCGCTGATGTCGCGCGCGTGCTGCTATTTAGTATAAACACCGTCCCTGGAATCTCGATCAGCGCTAGCTAGACATGCTCGTTTTCCTTGCGGCAGTGCGGCGGCTAGTGCGGTGCAGGGCCAGCTGTTGATGACGTCACAGCCGACTCTACAGCGTTGACATGATGTGCCCTGCAGCGGCGCGGCGTGGGTACAGTGGCTGGTGCTGTCTTTGTAGCAGAAACTAAAATCGAAACGCCCATAGAATTTAAAGCTACTCAGAAACTTCAGATTATCCATAATCATTGGGATTCAAAAATGCAGTAAGTGTGTGATCATTTTTTCCTTGACGGAAGTTGACGGTTCTACAGTGACAAATCGGCAGATTTTACCTTGTTGAAGTTGTTCAGTCATCGTGAGCACTAGCAGTTTGTCCACTGTACAATTCAAAATTCCGACGATTTCGTTCTGTCTGGTAACCATTTTCCTAATGGTAGCAAATGGATACTTATACTGACGTGCCAAACTTTTGATTAATGTATTGAAATTAAGAGCAAGCCGATCGTCTTTTTTGGACAACTTTGCTAATTGATTTGCAAAATGGCGTCCAGGTACTAGGTATGTAAAGATGTCGGCATTTGCCTGCATCAGCGATCTCGTCCTGTCAGAAGGGGAGGTCGGCCACTTTCACAAGAATAGGGGTAGCATAATCATGATTGCATTTGCATTCTAGTGAAATATGAAAGTCATTTTCAGCATTGTTGAAATTTTGGCCTTACACTTTCCTTGTGGTAGTGTAATATTTAGAAATATTAAAACAGCGTGTCTGTTTCCGCGGATCGCTCCCTGTCACAGTATAGTCGAGAGGTAGCATTAAAATCTAGTTTTCATCGAACGTAAATCACAAAAACCTCACACAATATACCACACTGTGCAGCTGTTGCCATCGTATAGTTCGTACTACGACGACCGGCCGAGCTCACTACTGACCGACTACTCAGATTGGCCGAGCTCACAACTGGCCGACTTTGCGCTGATGCAGATGTTCAAGTTCTCTTGAGAAAATTTTCGTCTGCCGTGGTAAGCTGTGGGCTTTTCTTGGATTTGGGTACATAACATACCACTCAAAATATAAAGACGTTCCCTTTTTTTGATTTAATTTTTATTGGCAGAAAATTTTCAGGAAAACCATTGTTTTGATTTCATCCCCATCGATGACTTTTTGCATGTTTCATGAAACCCCTACACATGCTGGTTCTGTTACGCAGGTCTGCAGGAGTTCGCAAGATGCCGCATCGAAAAAGGAAATGGACATTCCATAAGGGACATTTCAAAAAGTTGAAAGCAAAAAGACAAAACCTTAAGATATCAGAGAATGAACAGGTAAGGTTGTGTTAATAACCTTTTTTTTATATAGCCTAGATTTGCATGTTTTCTAGCTAAATTATCTGACCAGAATTTGTAAATGTCTCAAGGTAAGAAGATATTATGAGACTGAATCCTAGTGATGTACAGAAATGAGGTTGTAACTTGAAAATCTTGCACCACTAAAAATTGATGGCTCAATTTCAGGCGTTGATCATGTGTACAAGTGCTTTACAAAACCAAAATAACTCGCATACTAAGGACAAAATTTGTGAGTTTACATGTATTTTATTACTGTCCATAGCTACAAATACAAAATATTTGTTTGAAATAAGTTTTGGATCTTTTTTCTACATAGGTGAAAGACTCTGGTTTTCTGGAAGACATAGCCTTTTCATTTTCCCTCCTGCAACAAAAGGCAAACCAAGTTACACTCCATTCTGGCTGGTCACACGTAATGTTAGAATCTGCTCTGTATTTCAACAAGATGGAAAAGATAGGAGAGGAGTTGACGGTATCAAGGAGTGTTGCTGTGAGTGAAGATCTTAGCTGGAAAGTGAGAGTTCATGGACGTCCAATTCCAAAAACTCACACCATTTTTGAGGGCCTTCCACCAATCATTGATTCTCTGCAGACGCTGAACAAACTAGTTTCCTTGATCAGTGACTCTTCCGTCTGTATTGGAAATGCTGATGAAGTATTTCTCGTGCTTCATAAAAGCAAAGACAGGAAGATTGTTGAAGGTTTGTCCTCTTCTGCCGAGCGACAAGCGGCTGCCTTCATGGAAGGTGACTGCAATGGCAAGTCTGTTGATGGAAGCGAATGCCATGAAACAGTTAAATCAAGGAAATGTGTCATGATCACAGAAAATTTAAGATGTCCTGAATGTACCAATTATCGGTGTGTCCTGAGAGCGCTTGTGTCTCAAACGAAAGCCAAGAGTGAACAGAAAGTGTCATCTTCAAATAGCTTGGTAAACTTCAGACATTCAACAAACCCACAGGCTCCACTTCAGGAACATGCTCTCGATCTCCGTAAAGACTCTGGTGCCGTCACTGTGAAACAGTGAAAATTTAAGGGATGATCATGGCAAATCGTGACTGACTGAAATACTTCTAAATATCAATTATTCCTCTTATACTCAGTCACTCAAGAGATTATGTTTGAACATTACTTTAGACCTGTACATAAAATTCATTTTCTCTGCTAACCCTAATTTACACCACGAGCCTGCAAGACAGTGATCTCATCCTGACATCACAGTCAATTCAGAAATGGAATGATAGTTTAAAATACATTTTGAGATGATAAAGTACTAATAGTAATGTAATGCTTGTTAAATTTTGTGTCTTCCAGTCCTGTGCAATAAATTTGTAAAACCAATGGCTGTCGGCCTATTTACTACTATGCAGTGTAATTGGACTTCATATGACCACCTCACCTTGTCCTGATTTTGATGCTCTTTCCACCTTGATGATATGTTTATGTTGAGAAACTGTTGTAAAAGAGGATAATGAGATGCATAATTATTGTGAACAACCCTTATTCTTTAGTTTTCTTTCAAACATTGTTGATTCATGGAGATTTTGTGGAAGTGACCGAGTCTGAATACAATGTTATTAAAAAGGATCAAAACGAGTCCTATCATGGATTTGAGCAGCACAATGATATGTGGACAGAATAAGTTTTAGATTAAAACATGAAAACTCCAGGTGTGACCTGGGTCAAAATACAGATTGGATAGATGTTTTTAGTATGGCTTACATGACCATATCAGGTTTTAGTCAACAACATATGATATTGATACCCATGTGTAGGCTGGGGCCTATGGATAGAAAGTCAATCATCAAACTTATACATCTATCGAGTGGTCAGCTGTTGGAATCTAGAAAGAGTGGAAGACTGTGGTTCCAAATACCTTTTACGTTTGACAGCTTGTCACCGTTCTGCAGATGTCCCAAAAAATGCCAGCACTGTAGTGTTCCTTTTTTGCGGACAAAGCACTTGAAGATCGCTTTCGACATTGTTTGTGTAACACCGTCATTGTTGACTTCATCACTCGAAAACTGTGTCCCAGTCAATGTCTTTGTCATCAAAAGAGATGAAATGGTCCTTGCACTTTGTTAACTAAGAAACCCACGGCAGTGTGATTCAAAAGCAACGTCGCAAGTGCAGATACCATAACAGCCGGTCTACGCGATGCATGCCCACTAACGCAGAGTTCATTGCATGTTGTGTGAAAATGATGTTGGCGACTATGATGATGCAAGACCTAGTTGCAAAATCCTTTTTACGTGAATAAAAATCAAACAAAATCATAACACTCATCCTGACAATCAAATGCCCAGTTTCCTGACCATTTGTGATGGGACCATGATGAAATGCATTTCTTGTTGGCAATGCTTTTCCCAAAATCCCAAATGAGTTTGAAACACTCGTTGTACAGGCTTGTGAGACAAACAACAGTCACTGCACAAACAGGAGGCATAGTATACTGTATACCAGTCAGATGGAAATGACAGTGTGTCCTGACTTAGTGTGGACTGTACCATCCCACAAAATAAGGATTGGTCACATACCTGTAGGTATCTGACAGCGACAGGCGTGATCAGAGCACACCCTGAAAGGTAGATTGTATCAAGTTGTGGACAGCTGTTGGCAATAGCAAGCACACTCTTGTCTGTAAGTCCATGGATGCCAGACAAGACAATATCTTCTAATGGACAGTTACTGGCTAAAGCACAAACGCCTTCATCGGTGATCTGTAATGCGGCAGAGAGACAAGTCTGAATAAATCGTAGTACAATTTTCAACTGTATATGTTCAGTGCATTAAGTTAGTTGGTCAAAGTCTCTTAAGAATAAACAGTCTACATTTTATTAGTCAGGAAATATTTCAGAGGCTGAGGATGCTACCTACGTACACAATATTTGTTGTGTGGATGGTTACTAGTGGTGAAATGTAGCTAAAACAGCAATGGCATTAAGTGAGCTGGGATGGCTGAGTGTACATCAAAGTAGGAGAAATGTATAGCGCCACCAGTGGCCAATATTCAAAACTTGGTAAGGCCACTGGGGGCACTGTCTCACTGAGGAGTTTGTAAGTGTCTTTACAGTACAAGGCCAATGGCCATGTTGTCAAAATGAAGAGTATGATGAAAAGTAGACAAATTTTATATTTTTCTTACCTCTTTACATGTCTTGAAGTTGACAACTTTCAGTCTGTGGCAATTTGATGCTAAAGTCTGCAGGATAACATCATTGACACATACTATTCCTGCCACAGCAAACCATTCCAAATTGACACAAGACTCGGCAATGGCTAGAAGTACATCATATGATAGCTGCAGATGAATCCAATATGAAAATGAACATATTGATCCCACACTATATCTATAAAATGTTTAAAATAAACCTCGAATTAACTTATGTAGAACCAAATACAGTTGTGACTTGAATGGACCAGAGGACTGTACAAACTCATTCAAAATGCACCGTCTTCAAATTCCTACTATTACCAAACTGGAAATGTGCATAATTTACAGTATAAAGATATCAATGACCATTTTGATAAAACAGCTATACCATAGTTACTGTGAAACAAGGCTAAATATAATTTCATTTGACAGTTTCAAAAATATCCGAGACGACCATTCAATTAAATGTTGTAATTCTCTCTCTGTCATCAATTAAATGCCACAGACAAACATGACTCTGTAATCTACACATTTTCATTCTCAGTGTCTGGTACTCACCGATCTGCATCCACTGCATACCAATGTAGTGATATTCTCAGCTCTCTTCTTGTTTTCTAACAGTGGGTACAGAGTATTTCCGGTGACTTGCGTGCAGAATGACAACGCCAGAGACTCCAGGTCTTTGCAGTGGTTCACCACTGATCTCAGTATGTCGTCTGTCACAACCCCGCCACAGCCGTTGAAATCGACCAATTCAAGCTGATGGCCGATTGCACTGAATATCTGAAAAGTACATCAAACGGATGCATGATCCAATTTTTCACTTCTGGAGTGAATGGTCATCTGGTGAAAAGTTAGCCTGTATTGAAATTTTCAATGCACGAAAGGAACTTGACTCTTGACTTAAATCACCCCTTGTTTTCCTTACAGGCCTGACCATAGTATAATGAACAATGGGTGAAACCACAATGCAGTGGTGCAATGCTTATACATGTAGAGCTAATGGAAAGCAATAATATAGATGTATCAATATGGTATACCATCCCTGTAGTCTGAGCTTGGGGACTGCAGAAACTGCAACACCATCTTCCGGTATTCTGAAGAACTTTTCACAACACTCTTGAAATTAGATATTTTTGTAGTGCACACAATTTTCAGAAGTATGTGGACCAATCAGATTTGTGCAGAACACTGATGGCTATGCATTGCAAGCCAGTAAAACAAAGAAAACATTTAATTCCTGTAACACTTCAAATATACCAACCTTTTCCATGTTACTCTCAGTCAGAGATCCAATCCCGCAGAGTTTCAACTTCTTCAAATGGATCAGCCTACACAGGGCATCTGGCAATGTTTCTTCATTGACCTGAGTTCCACACAGAGACAGATCTTGCAGACTGCTGGGCAGATGAAGCAAACCCTCGCTGTCTGACGATGATGACACTTTGTAACAATAGGACAAGTCTAGTTGCTGTAACTGTCGGCAGTTATCACCTATCTGTAATACACGAATTATAATCTATGATTCTTTCCTCCCAGATCACAAACAAGAGCACAAATCTCTTTGCTGTGGCACATGAACACAGGCAAATAGATTGAATAGTCCTGGAACGCCACTACTTTATTCTACAAGACTGTAATGCAATACAAATAAAAGTTATATAAAATAACTTGGGAGTCCATATACTAGTAATCGTTCAATTCCTTTAATAGGATCACTGATATTAAACACTGTTGTGGCTTCCTAGGATATGACCTTGTAAAATTCTTTGTTTATATATTAAGCGCCTGATAAAAAATAGGCAAAGTAATTTATTAAAGAAAAGTAAGTGAAAAGAGTTTGCCCTTTGTAAAATAGCATGTTTGAATGAGCACATTCCAAGTTGAACAAGCACCTACATGTACAAGTCAACTTTTGTTTCACTTTGTTGTCTTGGATCTTTTCACCACAATGGTTTGGCCAAAACTCATTGTTATGAATGGTGATTGTGGACCTGTTCACAGGGAATGGGGTGAACAGTAGTATTATCATCATAAAAATCTGAACAGAATTGTTTGACAGCAATTCGAGTATGGGTGCACAAACATTGTTTGGTAATAATGCCAAGACAATTCTACCCAAATCAAAAAGTTTCATTATACCCTGGGTTCAGATAAAAGTGTTATATTTCAGATTTGGTTGTATCTCACCTGTTTGAGAGCTTCTTTTGTGATTCTGTTACATCCATGCAGAAACAGTCTGGTAATGAGAGATGAAATTTTCAATTTACTATGATGCAAAGATTACGAAATTAAAATACAAGTACTATAGTTTGAGTAGATAGTGTTGCCAAAATTTTAAGAATTGGATTTATGCTCTGCTTGCATTCTTGCTTTGAACTTGACTTTCCAATTTAACTATAGACACAGAACTTATGTTATAATTTACTTTAATTAGAATTTTATCTGATTATCCCCATACATGTATGATATTTAGGTACTCAATTTTTTAAACCTCATTGCTTTAATGTTCTCAAAATGTGGCGTAGGAGAATAATTAAATGTGTAACAAGAAGTGTGAGAGTACTATTTCTTCAACGAACTGCACAATTCCCAATGAACACTGAGCAAAATACTACTGCTGCCTATAACTGTTAAGCAATTTCAAATAGTTGCAGTTTGTCCTAATTGTTTAGTACTTACTTTTTCAAATTATTACAATTCTTTGCCATGACTGCCATGCTTGCATCATTCAGGTCATACAGACCACCAATATCAAGTGTTTCCTGAAAGTAGAAAATACGATCATTATGAACTTTTAGTCTCGTGAATTAAGATTTGGCAACAGTGAAGTGTATAGAAGATATTTGCATTGTTGGTACTGAGAAACTGACATGAGAAAACAACCTGATAAAACATTGGCCTTGTAGCAACAGCTTGGGGCATTAATACTTGGTTTTAGTGTAGCATCAAGCTCTGGCTTATGAGAATGGGTACAACAGTCTTACGAGCATATATATGTACATGCTAACTGTACATTTTAATTGACAAGTTCGCATAAACGTGTTTAAGCTGTGGATTTCAAGTATCGAAATGTCATGTTCTAGTTGATAAAAGTGTTACACGACCACACTCAGGGTTAATGGCAAGTTTTTGGAGATATAAAGCAGTAAACCATAATTGAATTAACAGTCTTACACAACTGTAATTGAAACTTGAGGTAGTATGAGCCTCAAAAGTGAAGGACTGATAGTAAACTTTTGCTCAAATTTTCCTCATGAAATTTTCAACCATACTCTTACCAAACTGACGATAAAAATCCGGGGTTTCGTGCAAAGTTTGGCATTAGAGACACACATTACCCAATGTTCACTGATATTTGAAATTAAAAATGGCAGCCATCACTGTGTTAACTCTATCATGGGGAAAAATAAAATTTTTGGTTTTCAGAAAACTAAGACCTTGAATATTTTCTTACTCCATGAGCCTAAAAATGAGCCCCTAGGAGTGGTATAACAGAAAGCAATTGTAAAAATTTGAGAGTCTGACGCACATACTACCTTGCAGAATGAAACGACTAATTTACTTTATATGGTACTACGGAAAGGTAAACATAAGGAGATGAACTTAGTTATTGAACTTACCAAGTTTGGACCTAACACTTGACCAACCTGGCCTGCCAGCTCATCACTGAGCTTTGGACAGAATGGGATGATAAGCGTTGAAATACTGGGGTTGTTGTTCACAAGAGCCTGGACGCATCTGTTCTCAAGTTTGGAGCACTGTCTCAGATCCACGTGTTTCAGGACTGGTGACGCTACGTGCTGGAGACCTTGGCAAGTCAGGTGGGGAAGCTTTCGAAGTTCAAGGGTATGTAGCTCATCCTGCTCTGTGACAATGGCTTTGATTCCAGCATCTGTTAGATGAAAAACCCGTACAGTCAGTGAGGGGATAAATGGACACTACCTAAAATGTTAAAATAACACAGTCACTGTGTATGGCTAAAATCAAATATGAGCTAAAAATTATCCAAAATATAAAATACCAGTTCTTCCAACAAACTGTGTGTGGCTAACTTTTAAAGTAAACACAATGGATAGTAGAATAGTCTTGAATCTTAGTATAATTGAATTGCATTCATTTTTGTGTATTGGAAAATACCATTTGCGTCAGGCATGTACAGTGTGTCACCCCTTCACATCCTTTGAGTTTTGATCAACCTTATAAATAAAATTAAGCGACAAACAGTTAAGGAAAGGTTACTTTGGTCAAGATTGGGATTTTTTCTCAATGCTCTGGATTGCATTGTTGGCAAATCTGTCAAGGAACTGTACCAGGCTTATTGCATGTAAACATAAACATTATGAATTTTCTACACAATTGATGTCAATGTTTATTCCATTCATGTTCTGTGAAGGAAACATGACATATGTGACCTGAATGTGCTGTTGTTGTACACACGATAATCGATGGTCTCTTCAGTATTAAATGTTGTGCTTTGTTGACTTGCCATGAGTTACAAAGGTAAAGAAATATATACACACAGAGCAGATGTTCTACAGAGTGCTGTACGCTGATTCATGTTGATTTATCAATGAGAATAACACAGCCTCACCCTCTGACATGTAAATAGTGCTGATCGCAAATGACGTCATTTTTATCTCATTAATATGCATAAATAAATATTTGTCTGCATTTTTCCACACAAATGACGAAAATAAAACCTGCTGGTGTTACAATTGCTACTAAAAGTCACTCTAATTCGTACGAATTTATGGCTCAGACTACAAGCTGCAACAACAGCCACGCATACAACAACAAAATTTGTCAGAATTTTAAGCAGCGACTTGTCCAATGCGTGCAGCTATTATTAGCAACGAACCTGAAATCGTGATCAACACTATTGTTGTCAAAATATGTATATAGACAAATCAAGTTTGCACAAAGTCAGGCTGATATGCATGAAATTTTGGCTTTAAATTCATGATAAATCTGTTGTTCTGTGAAACTGATTGGCTTGTTTGATGCCTGGCTGTCTTACCTGTGACCTCATTACAACCATGAATAGTGATGGACTGCAGCTTGCAACCAGTTTTTCCGATGTTTTTCAGCAGGGCATCTGTGACTTGTTGACACTTGTAAAATCTGATTTGGGTGAGAGACGGTGAGAGTAAATGGTAACTGATGTGTGGCAGGTATTCCGGTGTTAGTTGGTCATGGTTGGCCAGCCTTTCCAGCAGGATCTCTTTGTGCACAGTCGGCAGGTACTTGCCAACGCTACTGATGGTGTGGAGGTTGTTGGCAATGCATTCCAGGCAGACATCAGATAGTCTCTTTGCCATCTTGTCTTGGAATGTGTATTAATCTGTGGATCTGAAAGGAAACATAGTTTCTTGTGACAACTGTGTGAAACTTTTAATACCTGTTCACCCTGAATCCCTGGAAACAGGTCCACAGTCACCATTGACAACAATGCTGTTGGGCCAAACCATCGGTGGTGAAAGGGTTAACATCAAGTTTTATTGATAATACAGCAGAAATTTGACATGTAATCTGATCAGTCATTTTATCAGACAGATTTTTTTCCATATACAAGATTAGAGCCTTTGGTAACTTGGAAAAGGGTATTTGGATGCTAATTTTTAGAGTTTTTGTCCAAGCAAGAGTATTTTAGGTAGTTCTTGTGTGAATACTAATTTTTATACCTGCAAACATCGTCAGAAAATGAAAATAATTTCTTTTCTTTGGGAGGAAAAAAACTAAGCTTTTTAACACTAGACATACCGGTACTTTAGATTTTGAAACAGAATGAGCTTTGTTTGTCAGAATGTAGTGAATGTATCTTTAGTTTTAACATAGCATTAACTCTTGACTAAAACTTAAGTCAAGTAAATATTTCATTTTGAATGTAATACTGTTATACTCCTAGATTACATTCAAGAGTATTTGTCAACTGCTTTTGAAACATAACGCATACAAATAAATAACCGATGCATTTTGCTCTTGAAAGAGATATTGTCTGTTGACAATGTTTCACCTGAAAATTTACACCAACACAGGTGCACAGATAAAGTCCAAGCAGAGACAAAGATGCACTTGGTCAACCTGAATTTTAATACAAAAGAAATGGCATTTTGTACTGCATTGCTGTTTAAAGTGAAAGGGGGCCAAACATGACCGAAGAAAGAAAGAAAGAAAGACAGACTGACAGAGAAAGACAGAAAGAAAGAATATATTTTACACGGTGGAAAATGGCAGCTATCCTAAAGTTTCGCTATACTAGTACAATAACTCCTTGACAAGAAAAAAAAGAAATATGGAAAACAAAAAACACCTGAGCTACCCCTTTGGTTAAGTCACAGTACCCCTAATGGTGGAGGGACTGTCTGGTGTTCTGTTAATATACCAATACCATCACCGTATGTACCTCAGATTCTACTGTACCATGGATTTTAAGGTGGAGGTAGTGCACACCTTTACAACGTAGATTGCTTACCTCCAAAGATTCTGCAAATGACAGAATCCTTATTTGGCAACTTTATAAGCACGTAACGATTAGCTATATTTAGTACATGACGTAACACCCCGGTACTGGAGATCTGAGACACTGCAGCAGACAATCATATTTACATATTTACAAAAAAAATGGGCGTTGCCACTAACTTCAGTTTCATTGTGACCACGGATATAGATCTGACACGTTATCTTGATCGCACTTATGAATAGTAAAGGCATTGAGTTCTAGTGACCGTACCTTTCAACTACTGCGAGCAGTTCCGACAGATGAGTTACTGGTTTGATTTCTCCTTCCGATGTCAATCTGTTTGGTTTTTACGCATACCAGGGCGCAGCCATCTTTATTACGGACGAATTCACTTGTGCAGCGTCTTCACAATCTGTAATAAAACTTAAGTTGCTATGAAAATAACATATCATATCCGAACTGTAATGCAAAGTCCATACTTCTCTGTTAACATACACACACCCATTGTTTTCTTTTCGGAAATAAGTTGTAAATTGCAAACTAAAAGTTACAAACAAGAAACCCCTTTTTCAAAATGGGTCAGCGCAGGCTGAGCAAGCGCTGAAATATTCAGAGCGCCCTCTAACATTCCCCTAAAACTACTTCCGTCCACTTCCGCTTTGGAGCCTGGTACAGAAACTTGCGCTTCGTTGCAGTGCTTGTATGTAAACCCACTTAACGAACGCATTCCCACATTTCCTGGTAAGTTGCACAACTGTTACATATCAGATGATCTGTTGTTATCTCTATCAACATCACAGCAGACCATAATTAACATTGAGAGAACGCGGCTACATGGGATCGTTCAACGAGCGTGCGTCTACCTCAGTAGACTCCACTGCTCCACATGTGTGTGCGCGCATGGTCTTCTACCTACACGAATCGCTCTACATCATACATGTGACCTTGCAGTATGTACACAGTCGCTTGTGGTGCACGGCGACGGCCGCTGTATGCCGTGCTTCGGACCACAGGCGAATGTATGTACATGAAGTACACACTGACCTGACCTCTAACAAACAGATAAATATAAAAGTGGTTCGTTCGTCAGGGTCACACGCTGATAGGGAAATGCGCTTTGAACTGGTGACGTTAGAAATAAACATGGGGGTAATGGACGGATTACCTCAATCATGTTGAAGTGGAGGTTAACCCAATATCCTGCCAAGTTCACATTCACCATCAGATAAAGTGGGTTAAACCTAGTGAAGCACAACTTGTCCCATATGGTGTATGTTAACAAAAACTGAACATTTGAAGGCCTGAAAACATATTGTTAAAATGATTTTCACAGCCTAAAAGCTGCTGTAACAGACCAAGCCAAGTGGGTGAATATGGATTTGGCTCAATGTTGCTTTTTACTAACTTGGCTGATGGGGATGTCCAACTGTCTGGCAGGAAAATGGTCAAACAAGGAGTCCATCCCACCTCTGTGATTCTCCAAATGTCCAATCACTTGGTACCTCATACATGCTATACACTCACTGTGACAGTTTTCGGACAGGGTAGTGAATTTTTCGCCCAAAGCCGTTTCATAAATGACGAGCACTACGAAATCTTATTACCATGTCTTTCGATGGAAGTGGTATTTAGGGGGTCAAAGTTGCAAAATTTTTTACCCCATGTTGGAGCGTATAGTAATCGGACTGCTATCGCAGTAATCGGACGTCGTATTTGGAATGTGATTGGGGTAAATATTGATAATTTGAAACTTCAAACCCCCAATTTTCAATCTTGATGTGTTTAGAAAACTGTATATAAATATTTCGTGATAATAAGTTACATTTAATCCATGGACGACCCAACAATATTTTGACGTGTGTGGCGCTTACCTACCGTACACGGGCTGTCTCTGTGTGTTGTATAGTACGGTGTGGCTAACTTCGCCAAGTTTGTTGCCCAAAATAGCTTCTTCCTAAAAAAATATCCAAGACAGGACAGCAGCGTCACCTGACTTAATATGCTGTCACATGACTTGTGAAACGCTATCAATACTGAGCGAAGGGAGTCATTAAATGTCTGAAAACTGAGGTTGTCCGAAAACTGTCACACTGAGTGTACTGATTCACTTACAGAGAAGGCTACCCATTAGCTAAAACTAAAAGCTAGCATTGTGTGAGTAGAAATTAATGAAACTACCAGTACCTTATATTAATTGGGGAAACATATGATTCACTTCACTTGCTAACGAATAATTAATGGGGAGAGTAACTGGCTGGAGCATTTTCATAATGATGTCAGCTTGTTCATGATCAGACTGAAAATCCAGCCTATGATACTGGTCGAGATAAAAAAATATGAAAACCATAGCTATACACAAACAATTATATTTTTAACAATGTAGTTCTGGTAGGAGATCAAAAGCCTTCAGGCTCAGCTGGGTGACATATATAGCAGTAGATAGACAAACGACTACACTGTACCAACTAACAGAAATACAGAAAAGATGCTTTCTGTATACTTGCAGATTGAAAGGTCCACTCATGTTTGTTTGATCTGTGATAGCAAATGCACAAGACTGAATTTTTCAGTCTTTGTATACTCATATACTGAATGACCCAGATCCATAAAATTAGCAAATTGGCTGGAGTATTCCGTAGAGTTCGACATTTCTTCCACAAGATGTTCTTGTCATGCTATATAATTCTTTAATGTTACAGCATATCTCATCCACTCTATAAGTGTTTGGTAATACTTACCCAACATATCCTCATGACATATTCTTAATACCAAAAAAAACGTGTATGTATTATCACTTTCAGTGATTTGAGAGCGCCATATTTATCAAAAGCACAAGTTACAGCTGGCAATGTTTGTGCATGACATAGTTAAAAAAGTACCTTGTTCATTTCACTATTTTTATACACCAATCAGTCACAAATACAATACCAGAAAAATTTCACAAGAGATCTTAGTATTTCAATGATAAAATGATACCAGAACAGTTCACCATCAAGTTTGCAGGTGCATAACATTCTGCAAAATCACTTCTACAAACCAGTCCAAAGGGGAGTTAAAATTTTATGTACAGACAGAAAATATTTAAATACACACAAATTATGTCATCTATTTCACAACAGAGAATTGCAGGCACTTTTCCGTTGGATATCAGATATCTGTAGATGGTGTTATCCAGACTACGTCATCAATTAGTATTGCGTGCAAGGACATTGCTTGAACAAACCAGGAAGACGATGGCAGAACCTGGAGTAGGTCAGTCACCTGTCCCGTCTGAAAAGAGAGCTGCAGACAGCACAGTTGATGACTCAGAGGTCGCTGCCAAAAAAAGTAAACTTGAAGAGGTAATTTCAATATCAGGAATGCAGTTTGCAGTTTTTAAACCTAGCATTTTGTATTTCTTCAAATTCTTGTCTTGCGTTGGTGCCATTTTTTGCTCACGTGTGAACACGTGAGCATATGTCGCAGCGATGTCTGTCTGTCTGTGTGTCTGTGTGTCTGTCTGTGTGTCTGTGTGTCTGTCTGTTGGTCCATTTTCTCAAAAACGGCTGAACGTATTTCAGTCAAATTTGGTAGACATCTTCAGAATTCAAATGGCTAGAACTGAAAAGGTTTTGGTGGGCGTGGCTTGGATATTAATGAAGTTATGAAAATTTAATTTTTCTGTTACGCCGCGTATGACAAGTGAAAACAATCGACTGTTTGAGGGCGCTGTGAAATGTGCTTGTCCAGGTTGGCTACAGCTGGATAGCTCTGGTTTCAACCACGGTCCCTCCGAGTTTCAACCTCGTATTGAACATTAAAAATATGATATTTTATTACTCATTCAACTCACTATTCAAGATAAAATATCGTTTAGCAAATTAGCTTTATCCTTGGTAATTGATTGTTTCCCTCGCTGCTCGATCGCCAGAAATGAGTACATACGTTCTCTACCTAGCCTCATGGCATGGAAGTGCTGATGAATAATAACTTTGGGTCAAAGGTATTGAAGTGTCCAATCAGGTTCGTGCACAGAGTCCAAGGCCATGACCTACTTCATGTACTTCTGCACTGTTTTGATTTTGCTTCGCCAAGAAACGTGTTCGTCATTGTCCATAGAAGTATGTTTGCTCTCCTTTGAGGTTGTTTGTGAAACAAATTCCGGGATAGGCCTTGGAATGCATACGATCGGCATCGCGGCAGTGCATGTAGCTAGCCCTACGAGTATGACGAGAGTGTCCGGCTTTGGCTACGCCGCCTCCCACCTCCGGTAGGCGGCGTAGCCAAAGCCGGACACTGTCGCCATACTCGTAGGGCTATGCATGTAGCGTACCATGCTTGTGTAACTGCCGAGCTCAATGTGCATTCACGGTTGATACTCGTGTACAATCATGATGTGTTCAATTCTGATGAAGATTCATAAGTCTTACTTTTGCAGTCTTTTTCCGTACGATAATCCCGACAATACGTGTTACTGTTAGACGAGGTGGCCATTTTATGATAAGTTTCAATACTGCACAGCTACATAGCGTCACTATCGTGTGATCGAGGTACAGCGTTGTTGAACGGGATACAGAAACTCTGCAGAGGGAGAAACGATCGTTGACATGAACAGTCAATGTACTTCAGCACGTAGTCCGCAGATAGCGGATCGAGAAAATAAACGTTGTCCCAGTAAATAACGGAATATTTATGTACATTAACTCGATATTAATCAAATTTCCAGCTCATCGCAAAAAATGTATTGCAAAGATTAATTTGTCACTGACAAATACTGCACTGTATGGAAAAAAACAGTCTGTAGAATAATTCAACTTCAAGTGGTATTACCCGAGACAAACACTTGTGTTGTCAATTTTGATTTCATTTCATAAACTTCATACTTCATCGAGTATCGTGTATTTCAGCCTTTGTGAAGCCATTTTATTGATATTTTCAATTTTTGTCTTGGCTTTGTTGTGGAACATGTGAATCGTCTCCGTGGACATGTAGGCAAAAGTGTGACGGGGTCGAAGTGACTTGGGTACCTGGGGACGACCAAAACCAGTGTGAATTACTAGGGTCAAAGCGGACAGCGGCCGGGATGACGTGTTCCCCAAGCGAGCTACCTTCAGAAGTCTGTTTCATCGCAAAAAAACGTCAACTTTTAAAACCCGTCATTTATTTACTGATGTTATTCTCAGCATCACAAACATATACGCCTCTGCTATGTATCACAGCAAATAGTTATATTTGAGCGCCCCGTAAATGGGATCCTCGTTTTTTTGCGAACCCGGAAGTGTGTCTTGCTCAATGCATTTCCTACCCATAGCGAGGGAAACTGCCCGCGTTCCCATGCTCCCATGCACCCTTTTCAATGCCAGTGCAACGCCATCTGTGCAAAATTTGTGGTGGTATGCTCCCGTGTGATGGAAACCTCTCTTATTCTAACAATGACGTAGTTGACTTTGGACTTCGATTTCGTAAATGTGATGTCCATGCAGTGAGTTTGGGTTGGCGCGCTTATAATGCAATCTTCGCCGCCTGCGGTCCGATATCCCGCATTTATTAGCGATATTTATCTGTTTTGACTTGACCAAAGTTGGCAAAACTTGCTATGTACATTAAAGATACTATGATACAAGATTATTGAAAGTCATTTGACATTTTTTTCAGCCAATTCCCAATATGCATATTAATGAACCTTCCAAATTAGGATATATACTGGCATTTACTTGATAAAATTTGGCGAAACATGCTGTGTACATTGATCATTATACCAGGTTATAACAGTATTGAAAGTCATTTTGCATTTTCATGTCAGCTAATTCATAATTTGCATAAATAGCTAACAAGCTTTCACGGTTTGGCATATAGAGCTTGAAGGACTTGACCAAAGGTAATTACACATGCTATATTGTGATACAATGACAGTACTCAAAGAAATTAATTATTTTTATTTCAGCTAATTACATATTTGAATACTTAATGACCTTTAGAATTGATCTGTGGTGAAATTCATTGTGTTGATCATAACACTTTAAATGTAGCAAAGCATGTAGCAAAGGTTCAAACTTGCACATAAATGCAATATATAATGAAACACGTGAGCATTTTCAGTTCATATCTGGTTTGCTCACGTGTTTACACACGTGAGCATATGTCGCAGCGATGTCTGTCTGTCTGTCTGTCTGTCTGTCCGTCTGTCCGTCTGTGTGTCTGTCTGTCTGTCTGTTGGTCCGATATCTCAAAAACGGCTTATCAGATCAGAATCAAATCTGGTACATATATTCAGTTAGCAAATGGCAAGAACTGATTAGTTTTTGGTGGGTGTGGCTTGCATACTTTTTGCTCATTTGCATAATTAATGATTTTAGAAAAAACGGATATACATTAAAAACGACTACACACAATTTGATGAGATTTGCTACAAATGTTGATCACACCAAGATATATCAGCAGTGGGAACCATTAAGGGGTGACATGAAAGATAAATGCTAATTTGCATATTTAATGAACTTTCCTAACTAGGGATATATGTCTGATTTGATGATCAAAATTAACCAAACTTGGTTTGTATATTAAAGATACTATGATTTAACATTATTGTAAGTCGTTAAGCGTTTTAACTTCAGCCAATTCCTAATTTGCATATTTCATGAACTTTGTTAATGAGGAATATATATTTGAAATGACTGGACCAAAGTTGATGAAACTTGCTACATGTATTGAGGCCACTATGATACAACATTTTTGAAAGTCATTAAGCATTTTTACTTCAGCCAATTCCGAATTTGCATATTTAATGAACTTTCCCAATTAGGGATATATATCTGAATTAACTTGATTGTAGTTGTTGAAACTTGCTATATACATCAAAGATACTGTGATATAATATTATTGAAAGTCAAAAGACATTTTTACTTCAGTCAAAACCTAATTTGAATATTAAATGAATTTTCATAATTAGGGATATTTATCTGGATTGACTGGATCAAAATTGATGAAACTTGCTATGTACATTAAAGACACTATAATACAATATTATTGAAAGTCATTTAGCATTTTCTCTTCAGCCAATTCCTAATTTGCATATTTAATGATCTTTTCCAATTAGAGATATATATCTGAATTGACTGGACCAAAGTTGACAAAATTTGCTACACATATTGCAGATACCATGATACAACATTATTGACAATCATTAAGGTGGTTGGAAAGGCTAGAGCGTCAGTTATAAATTTCAACAAAACTATTAAAATATAAAAGTAGTCAACATTCTCTGTGGAATAAAAAAAACTAGACATTTGGGCACGAAGGCATTGCAGAGTTATAGCCTGTTAAAACTTCTGAAAAACTGACCAAATAAGAAGAAGTTGGGGAGTCCTTAGTGTATTAACTATGGTAGAGGTCCCCTAGCTTTTAATAAAATGTCTGAAAAGGGAAAGTCATTATTTGCTGTTTTTCAGGAAAGTTTGACAAGGCAGTGCTGGCATTCAGAGTGAGTGACTGCTATTGTAAATGCATTTCTAGATTCTTTGAGTGTCAAAGAGGTGTCAAAAGTGAGATTAACCAAAAAAACTGCTCTATGACTTCAAAAGAGGGGTGCAACATTTTTGACAGAATAACAGTTTTCCTACATAAATTGTATACCAATTTAATCCAACTTTAAATTGAGATATGGACATGGAATTTTTACAGCCTATTAACAAGGTTACAGATAAGATTTGTATGGCACAATTTTCCTGTATTTGAAGTACTTTTTGAAAAATCACATTTTGAAATTTGAAAGAATTTTTAATAATTTTTTGATATATAAACCCATGTAAAATAATAAAAACAAATTTTATTTACAAATCCTGCCGTACAAATCTTACAATAAATAGTGTCAACATATTTATAACTAATTTGGTAATATTAATACTATCCAATTATTATTAAATTCAAATATGTAAAAGAAATATGAAAAATTAAATTTTAATATTTACTGGTGTCATATTTCAAAATCATGGCTGCAAATATACAATTTTTATAACGTTAGGAGAAAGTATTAACTGAGGGAGTTATCCTGAAAATTTGAACTAAATATCTTGATTCTAACACTTGGAACTTGACATTAACTCTGAGAAAAGAATTGGTGCAAAAATAGCCTTTCCAACCACCTTAAGCATTTTACTTAAACCAATTCCTAATTTACATATTTAATGAACTTTGCTTATTAGGGATATATACCGGGATTTACTTGATCAAAGTTGGCAAAACATGCTATGTACATTGATGATTATACCAGGTACTAGGTTTAAACAATATCGAAAGTCATTTCACATTTTCATGTCAGCTAATTTATAATTTGCATATCTAATGAGCTTTCACAGCTCAGCATATATGGCTTGAAGGACTGGCCAACGGTAAAATTTTACACTTGCTATATAAAATGGTGATACAATAAGAGCAGTCAAATAACTTCAATATTTTTATTTCAGCTAATTACATATTTGTATACTTCATGACCTTTTAGAATTAATCGGCGGTGATTATTGTTCATTATGTTGATCATAATAATTTCAATGAAGTCACAAACATGTGGCAAAGGTTCAAATTTACACATAACTTCAATATATAATGAAACACGTGAGCATTTTCAGTTCATATCTGGTCATTTGTTGTAATGTAATTATTACTGTATTGCTGTATTTTTGTTCCACTAAAGCTTCCTTGCCCAGTGTCTTTAACATTTTACACCAAAGTTAACCCCATCCCTAGACTCTGTTTGTGAAATTGAAGGGAAAATATGAAGTAGCTTGAAAGATGGTCTTACAAAGTACATCCCTGGCCATGAACAAAAGGTTGAAAAGCAAACACTTGTTAGTCTTCAACTAATATATACACTGGCCAAAATAGCACTGTTCACAGTTTAGGTTTGTTACCTAATATAGCTGTACGTGCGTGACATCAAACACTGCTGCTAGAAATGTGGACAGGTTTTATCAATGTTGCATGCATGGCTGTGTTTACAGCTTGTACTCTGAGTCGTGAATATGTCTTTTAGTATTCACTGTTACACTTGCACTCGCCTACTAAGATGTATTTTCATCATTCTTGCATGTGTAATTTTCAAAAGCGTAATCCAAAAATGTGGACAAATATTTATTTTTGAACAATGACATCAATTATGAACAGTCTTATTAAAAATGTGTTTTTCTTGAAACATGACTTCTGATAAAAGGGCAAGTGGATTAGTAGGTCAAAAACTTCATTTCGTTGCATTTTGTTGAGTCTAGGACCCAAAAGGTGCAAAACATTGCAAATTCAACCATTTCAGATCACTATGCTTACACTCTGAAATAAATATTCAGGCCTGGCATATGTGAAAAAGAAAAGTCATGTTATAAATTGGAAACACACTTTACAGCTTTTTCTATCCCTCATGCAATAAAAAGGATGAAACATGCTGGCAAACTTGCAAACACCTTCATTGTTTTTTCTGCCCCACAGACTGCTGGATCAACACAAACCAATAGTGAGCAGAGAAAATTACCAAAGAGGAAAGTGGCTCTTCTCTTGTCGTACAGCGGCAAAGATTACAATGGAATGCAAAGGTAAATGGTTTTTTGACATACATGGATATTATCAATAATTGACTAAGGCAGAAATCCATCAGTTATCATGATGCATTGAAGAGTCTGATATCTGCAGCCTTACTTTTGTGAAACAGAAAGCCATTTTACACGAAACGTTAAAAGTCCAAACCTTGTAGGCTCTTTAGTAACGCATGCCTTGAGTGGTGTAAATCAAACACCTTTTTGAACTGAAGAGCTGTCAGCCTTCCCAGTTTGTCTGTAAATATCATAATATGTACCATTGTTTATACAATACATGGTCTGGTCTACATAGAAGATCTTTGGTCATTTATACAGGTTTCATTGTCACCTCTTTACTTCTTCATATGTACATGCACATTGTGACACATAAATGAGCATTTTTGTGGAAAATCAGTTTATTTAGGAAACAAAATTTTTTAAAATTAAACTTTAGTCAAGAAACCAAACTTTGATAACAGATATGTTAGCATCAACATGAGGTGTCATGTACAGCCATGTGATATTACAGTCAGGCGCCCTCTATGTTTACATTCAGTGCACCACCAGTTCTTTTTAGTCCCCACAGACACCGTCCGGGGGGACTTATAGGTTTGGTCATGTCCATCCGTGTGTGCATCCGTCCATCCGTGCATCCGTCCGTTCACGCAGATATCTCAGACATGCCCAGGTCAATTTCTTTCAAACTTTGCACAAGGATAGTACCCTACCCCATACAGATGCACGTCGATTTGTTTCACAATGCGATCAAATTTGGCCGTATTAGAGGACTTTTTAGTTTTCATCTCCATAGACTCCTATGTATAAGGCAGTCTCCATAGACTCCCATGTATAAGGCAGACCATAGACTCCCATGTATAAGGCAGTCCATAGACTCCCATGTATAAGGCAGTCCATAGACTCCCATGTATAAGGCCAAGAAAAATAAAAATTTAGTTTCTCATCGTATTCATATTGCAAAAAGGATGCAGTGACACAGTTTTTAGTCCCCATGGATGAAGTCCAGGGGGCTTATAGATTGGGTCATGTCCGTCCGTGAGTCCATCCGTTCACGCAGATATCTCAGATATTTTGACAAAATGTCACGTGACCTTGGTGACCTTTGACCTCAAATATATATATTTGTCCATAACTCAGTAACCACAAGTGCTACACCCTTCATATATGGTATGATGAGACAGCTTATGACGCCACATATTGTTCCTCATTAAGGTGAAGTACTACGAATTACGTCAAAATTAAGTTGTGGTGTCATTTTCTTGAAACTTTGCACAAATATTCTTGGAAGTTGTGCAAGTGCAAAAATAAAATAAAAATGGGGGTTACCACGCTTGTTTCCATGGAAACGGACGTTAAAATGGCGTCGTTAGAAATAAATAAAAATGATATAATTCACTTAAACTAAAGAAAGCAATTATAAAATGCTTAGCAAATGAGTTAATTTTAATAAATACCAAGACTTAAGATCCATATCTATCGAATGTATAGTTTTCATGATGTTTGTAAAGAAATTTTAACATAAGTATCGATTACAAAATGACGATATCGAAATTATATCACTACATAATTTTCGAACTTTCTTCCTGTCGCTTTGAATGGTGTCATTTTGACCAAACTTGGCAAATAAAATCCCGACATAATACCATTTAGCTTACACTTTTAATAAAAGGTGTCACCATGCTACTTTTTACAATATCTCCAGGTGAATGGGTAATATGCGCCATGTAAATGGGAGAGAAATGTTAATTTTTCGCTCATATTGAATAAAACCAGCTTCCTAGGGGGTCAAAATATGACAAGGTTATAGGTCACATGTATTTCTAAGAGACTGGGTCAAAAAATTAGGTAAAAGCGCTATTCCAACAATGACAGGTGATGTTAAATACATGCGCTACAAAGTAACCCATTTGCGACAGGCTGGAGTTAAATCTGCGCAGAAACGTTCTAAAGCGTGTGCGCGTCCGAATTCGTCGCCATTTACCTTAATTATGCACATATCTAATTTGAGCGAGCCAATAGAGCTAGAGGTCTGATTTTTGGTATATAGGGATAACTTAGCAAAACAATTATTTTGACAAAATGTCACATGACCTCGGTGACCTTTGACCTCAAATATACATATTTGTCCATAGCTCAGTAACCACAAGTGCTACACCCTTCTTATTGTATGGTATGATGGGACAGCTTATGACGCCACATATTGTACCTCATTCATTATGCACATATCTAATTTTGAGCAAGCCAATCGAGCTAAAGGTCTGATTTTTGGTATATAGGGATAACTTTGCAATACAATTTTTTTGACAAAATATCACGTGACCTTGGTGATCTTGGACCTCAAATATACATATTTGTCCATAACTCAGTAACCACAAGTGCTACACCCTTCATGTATGGTATGATGGGACACTTTATGACGCCACATATTGTACCTCATTAATCATGTGCATATCTAATTTTGAGCGAGCCAATAGAGCTAGAGGTCTGATTTTTGGTATATAGGGATAACTTAGCAATACAATTTTTAGCTCCGCTGTCAGCGACGCGGAGCTTATCAAATAGGTTGATTTTCCGTCGTCGTCCGTCGTCGTCGTCCGTCGTCGTCGTCGTCCGTCAACAATTGCCTTCTCCTCTGAAACCGCAAGTCCAATTGCTTTGAAATTTTATATGCAGCTCACTTGGGGTGACCTCACTTAAGTTTGTTCAAATCATAGTGAAATTTGCATATTTGTATTTTTGGGGCATTTTTTGGTGTTTTTGGTAAAAAAATCTTCTTCTCTGAAACCGCTTGTCTGATTGCTTTTAAATTTGATATGCAGTTTACTTAGGGTGACGTCAGTCAGATTTGTTCAAATTGTGGTGAAATTTGCATATTTGTATTTTTAAGGCAATTTTTGTCATTTTTGGTAAAATTATCTTTAAAAATCTTCTCCTTCAAAACTACCAGTCAGATAGCTTTGATATTTGGTACATATGTCCCTAGGGATGATTTATTTCAGATTTGTTCAAATTGTGCAGAAATATGCAAATTTGCATTTTTAAGGCAATTTTTGCCATTTTGGTCAAAAAATGTATTTCTCAAAAAGTACTGGTCTGATAGTTTTGAAATTTGGCATACAGGTTTCTATAGATGAACTAAGTAATATATATTGAATTTCTGATGAAATCTGTAATTTTGTATTTTTGGGGCAATTTTTGCCATTTTTGGTCAAAAAATGTGTATTTCCAAAAGTACTCATCTGATAGCTTTGAAACTTGGTATACAGGTTCCTACAGATGAACAAAATGATATTTATTGAAATTATGATGAAATCTGCAATTTTGTATTTTTGGGGCAATTTTTGCCACTTTTGGTCAAAAAATGTGTATTTCCAAAACTACTCATCTGATAGCTTTGAAATTTGGTATACAGGTTTCTACAGATCACCTTAATGATATTTATTGAAATTATGATGAAATCTGCAATTTTGTAATTTTGGGGCAATTTTTGCCATTTTTGGTCAAAAAATGTGTTTCTCAAAAAGTACTGGTCTGATAGCTTTGAAATTTGGTATACAGCTTTCTACAGATGAGCTAAGTAATATATATTGAATTTCTGATGAAATCTGTAATTTTGTATTTTAGGGGCAATTTTTGCCAATTTTGGTCAAAAAATGTGTACCGGTATTTCCAAAACTACTCACCTGATAGCTTTGAAATTTGGTATAGAGGTTTCGATAGATAAACTAAGTAATATTTTTTGAAATTATGATGAAATCTGCAATTTTGAATTTTTGGGTCAATTTTTTCCATTTTTGGTTAAAAAATGTGTTTCTCAAAAAGTACTGTTCAACAGCTTTGAAATTTGGTATATAGGTTTCTATAGATGAACTAAATTTGATCTTTTGAAATTATGATGAAATCTGCAAATTTTATTTTTGGGGGCAATTGTTGCCATTTTTGGTCAGAAAATTTTATTCTCCAAAAAAATACTCATCAGATAGCTTTGGTTGACATGTTCTTAGGGATGATCCAATGTGATATATTCAAAGTATGATTAGATCTTCAATTGTGTATTTTTGCAGCTATTTTAGCCACTTTTTTCTGGCCACTGCATTGAGCTATCAAAGATTTTCACCTTCTTCATCAACATGTGTCAAAAATAGTTATTCTCTACATAAACACAGCGGAGCTATATCGGCCGCTAGGTCGCTTGTTTTTCAAAATGTCATGTGACCTTTGTGACCTCAAATATACATATTTGTCCACAACTCAGTAACCACAAGTGCCAAACCTTTCATATATGGTATGATGGGACACCTTATGACGCCACATATTGTACCTCATCAATTATGTGCATATCTGATTTTGAGCGAGCCAATAGAGCTAGAGGTCTGATTTTTGGTATATAGGGATAACTTAGCAATACAATTTTTTTCAAAATGTCACGTGACCTTGATGACCTTAGACCTTGATTATACATATATATGCATAACTCAGTAACCACAAGTTCTATAAGCTTCAATTTGATAGGATATTAGACCTTCAGATTTCACATCTCGTACCTCATTTATTATGCACATATGTATTTCTTGGCTGGCCAACACAGCTAGAGGTCTGATCTTTTTTCTCGATTTAGAACCATAACTTAGACATGCCTCTTGTTATAAATTGGGAAAAATGACATAAACCTATGTGCCCATAGATGTGAACTTATACACTCCAGCGATACTTTTAATGACCACATTTCCCTGCCCCATCAAGACTAATACTCCTTTTACAAGTGGGGACTATGTCATTGACAATGACTTGTTTTTTTAGGAACAAAGGTGTTGATACAATTGAAGGAGATTTATTGTCAGCTCTAGTAGCAGTGGAGGCAGTTCCACAGAACCATGCAGATGTCCCTCAGAAGATGCAGTTCCAGAGGTGTGCACGGACTGACAAGGGGGTCTCAGCAGTCAGGCAGATAGTGTCCTTAAAAATGGCACTGATTGAAAACGCTGTGGACAAAATCAATGGGCACTTACCTCCAGCCATCAGGGTCATCGGTGAGTACGCAGTAGTTTTCTGTACTCCTTGCAGTTTTAGAAATTTTCATAATGGAAACTTGACCTGTTCACCCCACATCCCTTTAAACAGTTCCGCAATCACAATTGATAACAATGCGGTAGGGCCAAACCATTTTGGTGAAAGGGTAAAAAAAGTTGTTCAATGCCAAGGATAATGTTGACATATCATCGCTTAGGAAGTTCCCTTGGTATATTGGTATATGGCTAGCTAAATTGGTGGGTAATTACCAACTTGCCCAAACGAAGAATAATGGCCTCAACTGTAGATAGTACACCCCCATTGTCTATTGTCTATAGTTGGGTGGTTAGACCTATACAAAAGCAGATTTGATACAATAGAGATGTAGCAAACTTTGGTACATCCCATTTTCTGCGGTAGGGTGGGTTGACTCATATAAAAGAGATTTAGGACAATACAGGTGTACCAGACTGGTTCGCTGCTATCGTCTACAGCAGTGTGCCCTTTTAGCCGATATGATGTTCCACGGCACAAACAAATTGCCTGTATGCAAGCAAATTTTTGGTTCACATGTATAGATGTAGGGCTGAGGCAAGGAAATTTCCACAATTTCTCAAATTGACACAAAGTTTTCAGAAATCCAGAGGGCACGCTGACCTACACCGGTCTTCAGTGGTGTAGTTGGACCCATGCAAAAGATATTTGGTAAAACGTTGATGTATCAAACGTTTCTGCATCTGTATTGTTGTCAATAAGTTGGTCAAACCCATACTAATGGCTGTTTTGAGTAGCGACTTTATAACATGATAAATGATTTGAAAGGTACCTAGATGATTATTGTAAAATAAGAAAGATAAATTTCATGTCATGTATTGTGAAATTCTAGTGCACCCACCTGCATATGCATCCCTGATATGAGTGATGCCATTTAAGCATAAAGTAGACACATTCTTTTGAAGTCATGCTTTCTTTAAAACAAGGTATATAAAGTGTTTCATCAATATTTCATTGCTGTGTAATAAACTAGAAGTTATTCTAGAATGTTCTCTCTTGTATTGCTTTGAATAGGTTGTAAAAGAGTCACCGGTGGCTTCAATGCCAAGAATGCCTGCAGCCACAGGACCTACTCATACATGCTGCCCACGTTTTCCTTTGCACATGTTGAACAACTAACGACAGAAAAATTCAGAATTTCAGGTTTGTGTACTCTTTGTTTTGCTGTTCTTTGTCACCACAGGCTAGATATTTCATATATTTGTTCACAATGTCATCTTGTTGTGTGTGTCAAGTACTTTGATGTCACTTTCAAATTTCATTATCATATGGTAGATATTGATCCCAAACAAGTAAAATGGATAAAGCGGTGACAAAATCATTAAAAAGAAAAGTGTAATTACATGTGACTTCAGCTGATATTTTGTACCATTTCTATGCAGCATTTCAACACTTATATCAGGGCATGAGATTTAAAAAGCGGTGGTGAGCTGAAAATCACTCTCCTAAAATTATCTGCGGGAGTGTTACGAGAGTGATAAAACTACTCCCCTGAAATGCATAGGGAGAGTGAAGCAAATAAAATGAATTATGAAATCATTAATTGTGTCTCGTGCATTCTACTTGAGAATATCTATTTTTAGTTTTTTTCTGATTTTTTGTTTTTAGCTCCCATAGCCATATGTATATAAGGCAATGGAAGCTATTCTCATAGGCTAGGGAACTGTCTGTATGTATGTATGTCTGTATGTCTGTGTGTCTGTATGTCTGTATGTCTGTATGTCTGTCCGTCAACATCAAAAACCCCAAAACCGCTGTACATTTCATCTTGATATTTGGTGTGTACATGGATGGGGCTTTAGATAAGATTTTGTTCAAATGAAGTTGTCATTGCCAAAAATATGCAAATTAAGTGAAAAAATGTAAAAAACAGTCAAAATTGAAAAAACTCAATAACCACTGAGCAGATTACATGAAAAATTAGCATGTAAATACTTTGGGCTGACCTGAAATGATTATGCACATCTTGGGTCAGTATCTTGGTCTTGCTATTTTTCATGAATTTTTTGTAATTTTGTCCCATTTTTGGTCAAAAAAGCTTCTCTGAAACCACAAGTCCGATTGATTTGAAACTTGGTATGGAAGTGCATAGGAGTGACCTTTCCCAAATTTGGGCAAATCGTGGTGAAACTTGCATATTTTTAGTTTACACGTCCATAGACTCCCATGTATAAGGCAGATCTCCATAGACTCCCATGTATAAGGCCACGAAAAATAAAAATTTAGTTTCTCATCGTATTCATATTGCAAAAAGGATGCAGTGACACAATTTTTAGTCCCCACGGATGAAGTCCAGTGGGCTTATAGATTGGGTCATGTCCATCTGTTCGTCCATCCGTGAGTCCATCCGTTCACGCAGATATCTCAGATATTTTGACAAAATGTCATGTGACCTCGATGACCTTTGACCTCAAATATACATGTTTGTCCATAACTCAGTAACCACAAGTGCTACCACCCTTCATATACATGTATGGTATGATGGGACACCTTATGACGCCACATATTGTACCTCATTAATTATGTGCATATCTAATTTTGAGCAAGCCAATAGAGCTAGAGGTCTGATTTTTGGTATATAGAGATAACTTTGCAATACAATTTTGTGACAAAATGTCACCTGACTTCGGAGACCTTTGACCTCAAATATACATATTTGTCCATAACTCAGTAGCCACAAGTGCTACACCCTTCATGTATGGTATGATGGGACACCTTATGACGCCACATATTGTACCTCATTAATTATGGGCATATCTAATTTTGAGCGAGCCAATAGAGCTAGAGGTCTGATTTTTGGTATATAGGGATAACTTAGCAATACAATTTTTTTGACAAAATGTCACGTGACTTCGGTGATCTTTGACCTCAAATATACATATTTGTCCATAACTCAGTAACCACAAGTGCTACACCCTTCATATTTGGTATGATGGGACACCTTATGACACCACATACTGTACCTCATTAATTATGCACATATCTAATTCTGAGCAAGCCAATAGAGCTGGATGTCTGATTTTTGGTATATAGGGATAGCTATAGGAGAGAAATTTTTTGACAAAATGTCATGTGACCTCGATGACCTTTTACCTAAAATATATGTTTATGTCAATAAATAAGTAACCACAAGTGCTATGTCCTTTGTATTTAGTAGGATGGGAGACCTTATGACAACACACGCTTTACTTCATTAATTATGCACACATCTAATTCTGGTCAAGTGAATCGAGCTAGAGGTCTGATTTTTTGGCATATAGGGATTAATTAGCGATATAATTTTTTTTTCAAAATGTCATGTGACCTCGATGACCTTTGACCGTGATTATACATATCTCAGTAACCACAAGTTCTATATCCTCCAATTTTGATAGGATATTAGACCTTAAGATGTCGCATCTTGTACCTCATTTATTATGTGCATATGTATTTCTCAGCTGGCCAATACTGCTAGAGGTCTGATCTTTTTTTTCCGATTTAGAACCATAACTTAGACATGCCTCATGTGTTTCAAATTGGGAACAACGACATAGACCTATGTGCCCATAGATCTCAACATATACATTCCAGTGATACTTCTTAATGACCACATTTCCCTGCCCCATCAAGACTAATACTCCTATTACAAGTGGGGACTATGTTATTGTCAATAACTTGTTGAGTTAATGGTTGTATCACAGTATTCGATATTTCTAATTCTGTATTTTTTCCATTTTATATTCTGAATAAATACATTAAACATATTTCACTGTCTCCAGTACATTACATTTAAGTATTTTCACTTCATGCACTTTATCCCTTTCACACATGTTCAAATATCTGACCAGAGAACAAACACTAAATAGTCCAGGATGGGAGCTACAGTGTCATTGACGCTATTTTTGTTAAATTGTTTGTTATAGGAACTTAAGGTAAGTATTATTATAGTAAGAACCGTTATCAGCAATACAGTCCTGATCACTGGACAAGTCACAACATACAGACAACTTACTGTTCTCTAATATAACACCATCGATGTAGCACTCTGTAATTAACATTATTTCTAACCACCTCTTAGCTATTTACAATCTACGATGATCATTTTCTGTTGACAAAATAATTTTTTCTTTTTATCTCTTCAGAAGTTTTACATACTTCACAATTTTCTCTTGTTGCACTCCTCTCAGAACGTCTACTTTCGAAGTTCGATATCGCGATGCTCTTTTGTTTGCAAGGCTGGTTTTCGCCCGAGTGCTCATGGGTTGAATGAGATTAACAATGGCGGTGGATACGAACGCTTCCCTCGCATAGAGAGAGAAAAGTAGGCTTTGCGTAAGTTTACAAGCGCGGCTGAGCACATGGTGTACCTAGGCGAGATGGGTGTGCTCGAAAACGAAGATCAATGCAAGTTTTGGATTCAAAATCGGCTGTTTTCGGTGGCGCCCTGTATTTCAGAGGAGGTTTTCATAGTAGGCTAGGCATATGAGCGCGGCGATCGTGCGTCAACGTCTTCAAATATTTCTCCAAACTGCATATTCAATTCTTGTCGAAATCTCTGTGTTCTTAATTAATTGAGAATACGGTTCTCCCTAATTATGCAGTCAGCCAAACACTTTTCAAGAAAATTAGTACAAACAAATGAGGGACGATCGCAAAATAATGATAATTCGTGTGAATTAATTGCCTGTATGATCTATGGGAGCACCTCTCCGGACAGATGCCAGTCTTACATTCAATAGTCGTGGTTGCGTACACTGTTCAGACATCGCATATAAAGTAACACAATTTTGATAAGTTAAAAGTTTTACTAGCATGGCCATGGCCGATCCTATGTAGGGACCGTGTGTTTTCGGAACACGAATGCATAAACATGTATAGCAAAGCTTAGAAATAGAAGACACGGTACGGGCACACATACGCATAGCTTTTGTTCTCTTGTTCATATGTTCGCTACAATTTAAATAATTTTTACAAAAAAGAAGCTGAAGGCTGCAGGCTGTAGCTGCAGCTATCATCCGTATGAACACGTGATCAGACGCTGTTTTTTTGCCGTGCATTCCTGTGAACATGTCGCAGTCCTGTCCGAGTTGCCACGCGAGCGGAAAATCGTTCGCGTGGATTTTGATTTGCGTGAGCGCTTGCCTCAAATCTCATGCCCTGTTACATGTGTACTGGTGCTTCAATGAATGAATACTGTGCAATGTTATTGTCAATGAAATTGTTTACTTATTCAACTCTTTTTCACTTTCTTTTGTAGATGATGTTCTCCAACAAGTCCAAACACTTTTGAATAGCTACAAAGGAACACATAATTTTCATAATTTCACATCAGGAAAGTAAGTGACGAATGTATTTCTCTGCTTTGTAATCGCATATTGGTCATTTCTATTTGATCCTTTTCCTGCCAAGCTCATATATCCCAATCAGGTCAAGTTGGTTAAATCCAGTGAGGCATTTTTCATAACAAGGTCCCATATTTTGCATGTTAATAAAGACTTGAATATTTGAAGCATCTTAACTACTGATGAATTTTTCATATGGGCAAGTCCATGGAAATTTTGAGTCAGCAACCCAGTGGTGTTTTTGCATAAAGTCATGCTCATTGCCCTCATTTCCATGGACCTTTGAACTCCCTACATTACCAGAGAATGCTACATAACTCAGTATGTTCAATCTTCTGTTGAAAGTAAGTTTGGGCTTCAGAGATGAGTTTCAAACTTTTGCTCATACTTTGCTCAAGAAAATATTAGTCAGTGTTCTTTCACACTCTTTTGTGTGAAATTCAAAACTGCTGGTCTAGAACCCTATTCAAGTTAAAATGTAATTTTGTATGTACTGGTAGTTTTCAAAATGACTCCATGCAAGCTCTAGAGAACAAAAAGTATATTGAAATTATATCAAATGTGCTTTGTAGAATTCAAGATTTCGTTGAAAATTATATCTGTATTTTTCCAATAAAATGGAGGTTTTTTGTGTGTTTCTTCATGGACTTTTAGTGGGAAAGTTAAATTTGACTTTATTTTCACAGTTGGCCTAGCTGTGTTGAAGGCAGGGTGTGTTCATGGTGTGGTATAAGATGAAGTGTGGGAGTGTTTTCTATTTGATTTAATGATAGTTGATATCTCTTTATCACTTGAACAGGGCCTTCAATGAACAGAGTGCAATGAGGTTCATGAGAGAATTAACACTCAGCAAACCGTTCGTCAGAAATGGATTGGAGTTCGTTGTCATTACCATTGTTGGCCAAAGTTTCATGATTCACCAAATAAGGAAGATGATAGGTAAGCTCGCCCTCCTGTGACAAGAGTGAAATTTACTTTGTTTATGTTGAAGTTCAAATTCTGAGCGTCAGACTTCAGATAGTATTGTCTGTTGCGTAGACCAGGAAAATGCAGTAAGTAACGGCATTCAGTATTTTTATCGATCAGAAAAATGATAAAGGGCATTTTGTTTGAAAACTCAATAGAATTGATGTACTATGTATGACATGGTCATGAAGGGATTCCACTCTGGAAACGTTATTTTCTATTGTCCCGTGCAGGTCTGGTTATTGCCATTACTAGAGGTGTAGCACCCAGGGACACACTTGACAGATGCTGGGGAGACAACAAGATGGATATCCCCAAAGCGCCCTCACTGGGTCTTATGCTGGAAAATGTAAGTTAGATGGCAAGAAGTCAAATCAATTTGTGGGTGTCAACATTTGTTTTTTGATGTTTCAGTCTGTCTGTCTCGAAGTGTTTTAAAGTCTTCACAAAGATGGCATCTACCTTCAAAATTTATTTGGCTGGGGTATTGACTATACAATAGCAGATCTATGCTGTTTAAATTTAACTTTGTGTCTGCATGTAGGATCTAAATACTGTAAACCAGCGTACTGTTGAATTAGTTTGGCACAAGTCATGAAGATTGCAATGTCCAGTTTCACCAAAACCATCAGCCAACAGCATCCACTACCCATTATTCTTTTCACCTGATCTGCAAATCATTCCAAGTCACTGTTAACCTGTTGTGTTTCATCCACACAGATCTGACCAATGTCAATCCATCCAGACTGACCTCTTACCTCATTTATATGTTTCCGATCTCCTTATCCAGGTGCATTTTGATCAGTACAACAAACGATATGGTAATGACGGACTTCATGAAGCGTTACTGTGGGACGACATGGAGGTAACTGTCAGGTCATCTCTCATTTCATACATATAAAATTATTACAAATATTGTTCTTGGTAGTTTATGAAATTCTTTATAAACTTCTTGTATGAAATCAATTAAATTTGCATTTAGCATTTCTGAGGTGTATCGATGTTTCAATGCCAAATAGAAGAAAATTGACAATATCTCTCCCAAGATTTGTTATCTCCATGTTATTATTGTAACTTAGAGATATTGGACAGTGTATGTATGTGATATCTTGATAAACACTCTGAACTGCCAACTCCTCTTTGTGAATTTTCAGACCTGCTTTTGATCCAGAATTCCTTAACCTGTTCATCCCCAATTCCCTGTAAACAGGTCCACTATAACCACTGATAACAAAGGGTTTGGGCCAAACCATTGTAGTAAATGGGTTAGCATTATTAGTGTCTTTGTTCTTGCTGTAGGTCTTGTGAACAGGGTGCATTGTTGTTTTAATCATTTGTTGTTTGCTGGAACTTGACTCCAGTGTGAAAAAAAAATTCCTTTTTCCTAGTTACACAAGGTGAGGTAGCATCGTGTCAATATTAAAAATACCAATATTCAAAACAAAGGATAAAAAAAGAAAAAAGTACAAGCCTAAAACTCGAAATGGTCAGCTTTAGTTGTAATATTTAGAATAGGAAATGCAATGATATTCATGAAGGAAAAGATAATGCATACATTATAATGCTCTAAATTCACAGAATAAAATATGAGCACTTCCCGAGTAGTATATTTTTCATCCTAATTGTGAAGTTTACATTAGAAAGACGAAGGTGATGTTGAAGTTTGGACTTATAACAAAGGAAGCAAGGAATTTTCTTTGGAAAGATTTGCAAGTTTACTCAGAAGAACATTTTCAGTACTTTTCCGTGAAATGTCAAGATAAAGCAAGTAGTGTAGTTCAAGTCGAAATGAGATTGCAGATGTCTCAGCTTTTTCAGTATGTCATTCACAGCCAAACAACCACAAAAGGCAATGATAGGATTCACACGTGACCATAAACAATATAGATGCCCTCGATATTGAAGGTTACATGCTAATTCTCAAAGTGTCTAGAAGTATAAATACTGAAACTGCAAGCCGTTAAAATTAATGTGCAAGCTTTTTATAGTGACGCATTCAATCATGTGTACTGTCAGAATGGTTTCTTCCAACGAACTGTGCACCTCCACATGCACGTCTATGATATAAGGTACGTGGGAAAGTAGCACCAGGTTTAATTGGAGAGAAAGTCTACATTGGATGTCATAAACTTTCACCTAATAAAAAAACCCTGATCCTCCTCAGTCACTTTCTTGACTCATAAAAATACTGATTTGTGGCAAACTAGACTAGGGTCCAATGCATACTGTTTTCAGTTGATTCAAAATGTTGTCACTTTCAACATATTCAGTATCAGACCAATAACATGCTTGAATGTCATCTGTGTCATGACAACGGATTAATTTATCATTTGTGATCTTGTTCTAGAGGCCAGTTTGAATAAATGTGTAGAGGAATGAAGCCAAGGCTTGATATGTGTTTATTGTGTTTAATAATCCATGCTATAATTTTGTCTCGTTTTCTTAGGACACCATTGGTCGTTTCAAAGAAGAGCATATTTATCCAACCATAATCGAAACTGAAATAAAAGAAAAATCGTATCCTTTTGTGCTTTATACTGTTAATGTTTTATCCTTTCGAGGTTGGTGACTTTCAAATAAGTTGAAAAACTTGCTGTGATGGATAATGTAAGGTTTGTTTAATCTCTCCATGTTGTATCAGTCCAATTTGCATGATATTGTGTATTGTGTCAATTGTTACAAAAGATAGTAGATGCCAATGTAAATTTATAAGAATTATAAAATTTAAATGTAATTGATGTTTCTCATCATATTAAGACAGATATTTTGTGTTTCTTCAAGGAGTCTGGTACACTGTGAATACCCTATCCCATCATGCACCTTTCTAACCTTTGACCCCCACCAGCGCTACTTACCTCTGTTTTGTATTTGGCCTGCCCTCCACTTCCTGTCTCCACTGTGAAGTTTACACACGCATTGAAATTGACGTGTGTCATATTGCTGACTGGTTGACGCAGGTCATCAAAGTCAAGGTCGTACTCAGCTCACAATTGAATGCTGGCTTTGTGTATGAATCATTTTACTTTCTGCCACTTGTGCAAATCTCTTTACAGACATCAGAATCGATCAGAGCTGTCACAGTCACATTTTGAAATATATCAGTGCCGATTTAATATCAGGCTCATTAAAGCCAGATGTACATATCGCTAGCTTTTATAGTTTTGTTTATCACGAAGGCTGTTTGAATTACAAACAGAATAGCTGCCTGGAACCCGACAGGTGCAGCGGGAATACTTTTTTCACATTGTCTGTTTTCCCATGGCATTGCCATGGGAATCAATTTTGTATTTGTCATAAAATCACAATCATAAAATCAAGTCTTTAGAAACACTGTAATGTTATCAGAGCAAATAAATCAGTTTTGGGCCGCTTTCAGTGTGTCAAAAGTCAAAATAAATAATTGTGGGCAGGTTTAGGGCCAGTGTTAGGGTGTAGATGTGACAGAATTTATTACTCTTCATTTTTTCAGGTAGTCAGACTTTATTACACTGTACTAATCTATCTTTTATGTGACATGTCAACAGATAGATAACAATATTTAGTTCCAGAGACCAGCTCTGGAACTGTTAGTTTTTGCTCACTTCCTTCTTTCTTCTTTCTTTCTTTCTTCTTTCTTTCTTTCTCTCATTTCCGGTTTTACTATCATAGAACATGCTATACACAAATTTAACCTTAATTACCCAGAATGCATTGCGACACGCTTATGACGTCATCGCTCAACTCAGACGGGTTTTACGGCATTTCTTGTGTGTTTATTTATTTATTTTTTATTCTGCATTGCTCGACTATCATATTGCGTTCAGCTATTAATAATTCTAGCTTTTTTTCGCTTTGTTTTTTGTTGCTTTTGATTTTATTTTTCTCTAAATACTCGCCGTACGTGGCGCTATACTGTTTCGCCCGAATGTAACAATGGCGGCACAGAAGATGGCTTCGCTCGCATACAGAGAGAAAATTATAGCTTTCCCTAAATTTACAAGCGCGGCTGGGTACATCGTGTACCTAGGCGAGGTGGGTGTGCTCGAAAACGAAGGTCAATGCAAAATTTGGATTCAAAATCGGCTGTTTTGGTGGAGAAACTGCCCGCCGTATTTCTGAGGAGCCACCAGCGGTTTTTCCCCGGTTTTTCCTATATCAGTCTGCGAGGCCGTTAACACACAGGCCGGTAACACACAGCCGTCACCGCACCGGCGCCGGCATGCGTTGGCTGCACGTTAAAGCAGCTCAACTTTCCAAGATCAAACGGTCAGTATCTCGTGAAAACAGCGACATTTCAATGAAAATTGTTTTAGTCTGTGCTTTTAATCAAATGAAAATGCATGTGGCCTCGGTTTTGTCTGATCATCGTCGTAAACCACGCCACTCTTTACGGCAACCAACTCAGCGCTACCCGTCAAGCGATTGACTTTTGCGTAGATCAGCGGAGCGAAAATTATTGCTCTGGCTCGCGAGAATGTCGTCTGATATACATTTCCGTGCGTTGTCGCCCCTGTATGTATCTGTTTCGTTTTTACCGTACATGTAGGCATTTGTAATCTGTGGACTGCCTTGCTTTTAGTTGTATATCATTTGTTTACTGCTAGCAGCCCTATAGGTACGTGCTTGAATATTAAAATCCAAAGCACTCTTTCATTCTGCACCTATCTTTGTCACACATTCTCTTGTTTCTTCCGCTGCTCTGGTCTCTGGAACTTCGCTTTTGCTTGCAAATGCTTTCTAGTTCTTTTTGTTTTGCAAACATGAATACAATTTTATCAGATTTTGAATGCAGTTGGCACTGTACTGTACTGAATGGAAAATTTAATATATAGCTGGATATTTCAGGTTTGACAGCAGAACGGAAAAAAATTGACATTAGGCCACTGTGCCACCACAATGAGAGAGAAAATTTTCCATTCATTGAAACAGTGCATGTCAGACAAAAAAGGGCAGACGTTTAAGCTCAGTCTGCCTGTGAATTCTGAAACACAAATTTTACAGAACTTTTGTTCAGATATGAAAATTTAAAGTACGTATTTTTGTCTATTTTGATGCTATGAAATCTACATGTAAATCTACATGAATTAAAAACAACTCAACATCTGAGAAACAACTACATTCCTGAAATACCTTCCAAAAAAATTCATCCATTATGAGCCAATGATTGCTTTTGTTGTGTTATGAAATCTATGCCTAAATTTAGATGAATCGACAAGCAACTCAATTTCCAGGAAAATGACTCCATTTCTAAGAAACTGTTCCAAGAAATCAGTTTGTAGGTTAATAGGACGTATTTGCACCTGATTTTGTGTTATGAAATCTATCAATAAATTTAGATGAAATAATAAACTACTCAATTTCTAGGAAATGACTCTATTTCAAAGAAACTGTTCAGAGAAATTGTTCTTTAGATTAAAAGGATGTATTTGCACCCCTTTTTGATGGTATTTAATCTAGGTGTAAATTCAGATGAATTAACTCCATTTCTGAGAAACTATCCAATATAATTGTTGTCTTTAACATCCATGCTATCTGCACTTTTCCGTGATTTAACCTGTATTCCAGTGTTACTGTGTTGCAGTATGCATGTATTAAGTCTGTGAACATACAACGTTTATCCATCATCTGAACAGTGTAACCTCAACCTTTTAAGATGTTATGAACTTATACACTGAGTCAAGTTTGAAATTCTTTGCACTACTTCTAAACCCAAATGGATGTATACTTACATTTCATTTTCTCAGAGCTGTAACGGGTCACTTATACGTCAATTTATTGAGACACCAGCTTGGCTTACAGGGTAAACTGCATCTCAAGGTAGGACGTACCCATAGCACAGATATTCAGATTGTCAAATTTAACCCTTCCACCACCATGGTTTGACCCAAACCCATTGTTATCAATGGGGATTGTAGACCTGTTTACAGGGAATTGGGGTGAACAGGTTAAAAAGATATTGACTGGTATGCTACTTGTATAGACTCACGTTAAAGAGTGTGGAGAAAATTCAGTTTTCACCGTCTAGCTTTTGTAAAAAATCAAAAATTTAGTTTTCCCAACACACTTTATAAGGATAGCAACGATTTTGAATTTCAAATATTAGTAAATATTAGGTAATTTGTTTCTTTGATACAAAAATTTGCATGTTAACCTTAGATTTTTATTCCACATATTTTGAAAGAGAATGTAGGAGAGTTTGAGCGTAAGTTTAAATCTGTAAATACTGCCATAAATAACGTAGTTTCCTTAATGTGACCCCAAGTATGATGAAATGGCTTACTTCATTGCCGTTACACACGTATGATGTCAGGAATGAATATCGCAGTCCACTTGGAATGGCTCAACTGAATGTTAACAAAGCCCAGCAGGAGGTAAGTGGTATTTGAAATATGCATAATGTAAATGGCAAGAATAGTAGTCGGGATAGACTTGGAGCAAATCTTGTATTTCCCCCTCTTGTGGTATGGTGTAGTAAAAAACCTGACAGAGTTTATTATCTTGTAATTCAGGTTAACAACTTCTTCCTGAAGATGTATTGTCAATTGTCCAATCACAGTAGCTGTTACATAAGCCTTCTGATCCTCTTATCAAAGTGTGCAGCTATTGGTCTGATGTATCAATATTCTGTAGCAAACTTTTCACTCTCCCAGTTCCATGATTTTATGTCTATAATTCTTACAACAGCACACATGTTGTCCGTACCTTTGTCTGTTTGGTTTAACCTGTTCAATTGTTGGACCCTTACACCGAAAACTGAAAGGACTTGAAGGTGAAGATCAATGAGACTATTGTCTGCAAATTATTACGTCCAAACATCACCATGATATTAATGAACTTACCCTTGAGTACCTTTTACAATAAAGACATGTACCCTTCAGGATGATGTTGAATTTTAATATTGCTTCACTTGGTACCAGTATTCCACAGTCTCATGGAATGATACATGGCAATATTAGACATGATTCTACCCTGCTCAGCAACAAATCAGAATTTGTATCTCAAAGACAAGTGTTTTACATATCTTAAAGACAAGTGTTGTACAAAGTACATCATCTGAATTCTCCTAAACATCTTATGATGCATTCTTTCAGTTGGAGCTAAACTTTTAGTTTCATTGGCAACAATGTGAACTTCCTTTCTCTCTTCCACTGCAGTTTGATAGTAATGATCTGAAATGATAAAAATACGTCTGAAAATGTCATCCCCATTTCACATTTTGCCCGTTGCCATTCTTTGCCAATTTGTGGCATTTGATTGCGTCAAATGGTTGGATGGAATGTGTCTCGAACAGACAGGTGTCATTTGTGGATCAGGGAAAATGTGATTATTGTGGATTCCTGTGAGGAAAGTGTTTCAAATCTCTTAAATGTGATTAAAGTCAACATGACAACTAAAACTATCAATCATTAATTTTTTTCACTTAGTTCCAGCTAAACACATTTTAAGTCCATCAACACAGATCACGTAGCTCTGTTTGTGTGAATTCCCCGATGTTTCTCATTTCCGGAATAACTCCCTCCAGGGAAAAGTAGCATGGATTCAATACAGTGATGGTATCTGGTGATGTGTGACAGTCGGTCTTTTCTGTTTATCACAGATGGAATCTCCCAATGACAGTATGACTCCAAACGACAGTACAGCTGCAAACAACAGTACGACAAATTCCGATCAACAGCCGCCCAGTGCGGGAGAGGGTGACGTCAAAACAGAGGAAGAAACCACCAACCAACAAACAGAAGTCACGAGTATCATGGCAGAGACTGGTGAACACTCCACAAACAGTGAAGAACTGACAAGCTGTTCTGCTGAACAAGGAAATGCTGAAACTGAGAACTGCCAGGGAAATGATCAGAAATCAGAAACTACCAATTCACACTCTGACAGTGAACCGACTGATATTAAATCATAGTCACACCAAATTATGGTTGTGTCTGCCCTGTATATTTTAATGATGCTTCAATAGCTGTTACATTTGATGTATTTCCTGTTATTTTTATACTGCTTTGAAAATACAATTTTAAGTTCCACCAACAAAATCATATCGGAAATACCTGGTATTCTACTGGTCAAAACAGCCCCTGTGTGTATTGTCCAGCATTGTCAGTGATGACTATATTTTTGTCCATACTTTGAAATATTTGTCAGCAGTAACATTACATATTATTGCCTGAATACATGGGTTTTTGTGCCGGAGAGCAGGTGACAATTTGCCCGATGCCAGGAGGACAAATTGTCTCCTGCTGCGAGGGCACATAAACCCATGTATTCAGGCAATAATATTTTTGCCTCTTCACAGTTAACGCTATATGACATTCAGTTACATGCAGGGCATTAACATTATCGACCAGCATCAAACAGATCTTAACGAAAGTCAAAATAGCAGTGTGTGCATGGATATTTTACATCTAGCACTAAGTGTCTATTCTTTGATGTCAAAAATGTTGGAGAGCTTCACCGGGCTGGGAAACTGGTCAGAACATCATTCTCACAGCTGACTAACTTCCCGGATGTTCCTATTCAAATCAATGCACTGATTTGCACTCACATCGAGTCATGTAATAACGCCCATTGTACACAATGCACTGTGTTGACAAGGCTGATACTGTGTTCACAGTACATAAGACGGAAGAAGAAAAATATCCCAAATGTTTTTTTACAGAAAATAATGAAAATATTGTCAAAAGTGACAGCTATTGCCCTTTTAAAGAAACCCATTGATGTCCACAGAACTAAATAGAAATTCATCTGAAAGAGTCACAATGGTTTCTCTGTGCACTGACAATGCCTCTTTATGAGAAGTAAGATGGCATTAAAAAAAAAAATTATGAGACAACTGTATGTCACCTGTCCAATTTTTATCAGCAAAGGTTTTGAAAACTAATAAAACTCAAATTCGTTTTACAAAATTGTGTTTGCCTTTTATTTTGCTTGCAGAGATACACGTCTCCAGACAGCATGGTCATGATAGATTCCATATGTTATGGATTAATAATCTGATATCCCCTGTACCAGCAAAATGCATGTGCACTTTCTCAAGCATTAAATATAGTTTTCGCCTGTAGTCTGTCAAATACATCGTCTCAGTGTAAGATTATCGGCCATTCATCAAGTTTTGTTTTGGCAGTCTCAAAAATGCATCGTTTTTACCGTGCGATACATCACTTGGAAATTCTTACCCGCTGGCTGACAGGCGTGTGTCCATTATAGAGATAGCTTGTGTACTTACATGCAACATTTATCAAGTTATAAGAGTGCCTGCAATGTTTCAAGTTGTATGGCAGGAAACTTGTATTTGACTCTACCACAACTGGTCTCTTTTTTAGCTCATATTTGGTATGAATATAAATACCAAAAAGAGCTTATATGATGAGTGGGTGGCGTCTGTATGTCTGTATACTGATTTGTGGGTATGTATGTGCGGATGTATGTCCGTCACACGCAAAGGCTCCCATACCGCCAAAGCTACCATCTCAGTATTTGGTGTACAGGTAGATGCATGGGTTGAGATGTGAATTTGTTCAAATGAACATGTCAGTGTCAAAAATGTGCAAATGAGGTAAGAAAAAGGGAAATCCTGCAAATGTGCAGGAGTGATGGCATGCCAGTGACTTGAGTCATTTCCTGTCATTGTTTATAAACTGTTACATATTAACAGACCAAACCATAGACAGTAGAGGGGAGGAAGACCATCTATGGTCAAACTAAGAGGGGCTAGCTGCCTTTCTGCTATGCATGTTGCTAAAGTTGACCTCCAGTACCTAAAGTTTCAGACCTTAATTACTTTTGTCATTCTTGTTTTTCTGGTTTAAATATTTCTTGTTATTGCTTTTTATCACAACTGGAAGTTGTGATATAGAGGTGGTTTCAACCTGTGTTTGATGTCGTCCATTTCCGTAAACGACAAAAAGTCAAAAACTGCTGAACAGAGTGCGTTGATATTTGATACTGATACATAGACTGGTTCCAAGGTTCCAATTCCGAAAATGGAGCCAAACGGAGCGCCGGTTAGATAGTTTTGGGAAATTTCTAACCCCCTTTTTATCTAATTGATTTTAGGGGTCTTTCATACATGTAGTTTTGGAATGTACACCAATCCTGCATTGTGGACTGTTTTATGAGTTGTTGAACAGAAATGAGGTTTGATGAATGTTAGAAATATGCAGGATGGCTGATTCGAAGTATAAGAGATTTCTATGGTCTTTTGGGCATCAAAAGCATTAAAAAAAAGACATATTTCATAGTTTAGATTCTCACTTTTGAGATGACCCTAGGCATTTGTTAAGTAAACATCCTTGAGTCAATATACAGACTTTGACATTCCAGAGATTAAGTATCCACAACCTCACATGTTACAGTCTTTCACTACAATGGTATGGCCCAAACCCATTGTTATCAATGGAGAGTGTGGACCTGTCTACAGGAAATTGGGGTGAACAGGTTAGACAATGACGTTACAAGTTGTAGGTTAGTTATCAAGGTAGCACCAGCATAGAGTCCTGAGCATCTGTCCATGTGTTCTCACAGCAAATTACAGGGAAAAAATTATTTGAGAAGTTTCTCTCCTTTAAATAGAAGTATATTACAATTTAAACCTGTCATGGATAGATTGCTCTCAAATGATCTGAAACACAGTTATTGCCCATTAGCAACAAATTCTGTAGCAAGATTTATGTAAAGTTCATGAACTTATACATGGTATTAGACAAATGATGACCATGACTTTGCAACTTTTCAACATTTATTTCATTCAGATTTCCTCAGTTTAGTGTATAATTTTGTAATCTTAATTACTGTCAACTTAGCTTTACTAACTTATTCATACCTCATTATTCTTACACTACTGTTATACCTTATAACCACAAAATTTCAAGAGATGCATATATGATTGTCACTTAACAAACAATTTACAAATATGTCTTCTGCTTTTTCTCCATATACATATACATGTCTCTTTTCTCATAAAAATGAGCTTAAAATCGCAATGTGAAAAATAGTCTTTCAGCTATATGTTGCTCATTGACTTCGTGGTGTGTCTAATTCACAGTGAGTGGGGTTGTTGATAAATGCTGATAATACTAGGCAGTCATTATGTCCAAGCGCCATTGGCGGTATTTTTTAACATAGTGACCATAGGTCATTATCACAACTGGAAGTTGTGATATAGGGTTAGCTTCAACCGGTGTGGGACAGTGTCCATTTTCTGTAAACGACAAAAAGTCAAAAACCGCTTAACAGACTGCATTGATATTTGGTAGAGATATTCAGACTACTTCCAAGGTTCCGATTCCGAAAAATGGAGCCAAACGGAGCAGCGGTTAGATAGTTTTTGGAAATTTCTAACCCCCTTTAACTAATTGATTTTAGGGGTCTTTCAAATATGTAGTTTTGGAATGTACACAATCCTGCATTGTGGACTATTTAATGAGTTGTGGAACAGAAATGAGGTTTTGATGAATGTTACAAATATGCAGGATGGCTGATTCAAAGTATCAGAGATTTTCATGCGCTTTTGGTAATAAAATTGATAAAAAACAACATATTTAATGTTTTAGATTTCTCACATTTGTTATGACCCTTAACATTACAGACTTGATGACATAACTAGCTGCTGGACCTGTTTACTGGCGCATTGATTCAAAGACAAAGATCGTTTTATTTTGTAATAAGGACGTGTGATTCGTAAAACATAGTCTATTAGCCTGGAAATGTGATTTTTGCGAATATTGCTTACCCCACTGACAAACAGTGTGGTTTGAAAATGGCTGGAATTCGCTACTTCGGGACTTTGTTTTCTGTGTGCATTTACTGACAAACTCCAAACCCGCAGCACCTACCTATTCAGAATTTCATGTACAGGTGTACCCAGAGATAGAGTAGTTTCACAATGTGCCAGTTGTGATCAAGTGCCATTGGCGCTATTTTTGGTTGTACTGTGCAGAAATCATTGTCATAACATCAGCGTAGAATTTTCCTGCACTGAACAGATAGAAACAGCATTTATTGTTGATCTTTGGTACCCACACTGGTATATACCAATTCTGATCAAATTTGAGCGACACCGTATAATTGCGGTATTTTTTGAAAACTCAAGAAGCTTGGTATAGGTGTCGTTGAAGATCAGACGCGTAAGGGACTGGTCAGTTTCTTCAGCCTGGGGGGGGGGGCGGTGGATTCATGGGGGGGGGGGTCACCCTGTTTTGACTTTGGTGATAGGGGGGGTCACCATGTTTTTGAAATGCCCAATAGGGGGGGGTCAGTGTGTTTTTGAATTTTGACACAGGCTCATCATTGCCTAAAATGCTAGTGTCAGCCACAAAATTCATCATTCAGTTGTATTTTTCGGCGCGCCCTTCGGGCGCGTAACTTTAATAATCAGTCATATTTTTCAGCACGCCCAACTTTAACATATCAAGCATACATACATAAGAGATATCTGTATGTTCAATATATTTCAGCGTGCTCTTCAAGCTCATTACTTTAATATATCATACATCTTTCAGCATGCCCTTCAGGTGCATGACTTTAATATACAAGGCATATATATCAGAGATATCAGGATGTTTCATATTTTTTGGCGCGCCCTTCGGGCGCCATACTTTAATAAATCAGAGATATCTTGATGTTTGCTAAGTGAAAGTGTACCATTATGAAATCTGCATTTCATATGAAAAGGATGACAAATTCCTGATACTTTTCTGTTCTCTCTGTGAGAATTCAGTATGAGAAAGCAACATGCACAAATATTTCACAGTATATATTTGGTACAGTGACTTATTTTAGAGATAGAAAAATGACAAGATATCTTTCCTTCTCATTGATGCAATTATTTTCCTTTGTTTCATAGGTTTTCTGTAGAAAGATGCTTTTTTATGAACAAAATAACAGTTAAAAAAGGCAGTTTTTGTCATTATTAGCTGTGCTTTTATGGTTTCAATGTTACACAAGAAAAGGTCCTCTCAGACACTGTACACATCGGATTTGGCTAAAAAAGCTCTCTATGGCTCCTCAGTAGATTTAATTGGATGGTTTGCAAGTCTTAACACCCATCAAAGTTTTTGATTCACTGCTTTTTCCTCTTTGATATTAATGATTGACATCCATTTCTGTACAACAGTTCAGGACATCTGGTTAAGCAGAGAAAGTGTGAAATACATTCACAGCTCATTCAAAATACAGCTCATTCAAAATGTACTGTATTTAAACTTTAAGATTGACACTTTGAAATTCCTGTCTTACAACTGACATGTCAACAATTTCACTAAAACATAGAATGACTATTTAAAATATAAATATATGTAAAATGTAAAATATATATATATATATATATATATATATATATATATATATATAATTTATGTCCATCTTTTATTTTACCTTTGTCGCGCCCGGGGGGGGGGGGGTCACCCTGTTTTCAAAATTTGGAATAGGGGGGTCACCCTGTTTTCAAAATTTGGAATAGGGGGGGTCAGCCACTTTTTGACGTCGGCAAAAAATAATCCACCGCCCCCCCCCCCCAGGCCGAAGAAACTGACCAGTCCCTAAGGGACACAAGTTTAATAGTCAGATAAATTGAAACTTGCAAAATCAAATGATGCATATTTTACAGTGAAGTTAGCCATATTCTGCAAGATTCAGAAAGGAGAGTTGGTATTTGTTGTTAATCAATGCAGCGATCAATGTCCGTTGATGAGGAATTACAGTTTGGAGCCTTGCCCTAAACAACCAGTGTTAGGAATAGATTTTGATCCTCACCCAGCCATGTTCATCTGTTTCCACAGAGACATGTGCTGCCGTCCATCCTATTCGGGCCCAATAACCTTTTATGGACATGTGCACACTGTAGCGCCTTTCAGCGCCGGATTTCGTAGTTATTTCATTTTTCCTGTACTCAACGGTTTGAGTACACGGGAGGCGGAACGACCTGAAACCCAAACGTGGCATATATCGTGGAATGAAAAGGCTGAGGTCAGTTTTGTGGTTTGGTTTTGTAATACTGAATTTTCCGCCGTAATAGTCTGACACAGTGCGATTCATGGTTTCAGGGAGCAAAGATTACACGGTAAAATCTCATTACGGTATACCAATGTGTAACCTTGAAGAGACTTGTTATCGTAAGGCAGATTGCATAAACTGTATCGGGGGGGGGCGGCTCTGAGGCATCAACTTTTCTTGGATATCAGTAGGCCTGCAGTGGATTTGGTACGGTGCAATACCTTCAGATTACAGATTTACCATGGATTATTTCTTCGCTTTCGCTATCAGCGTCATCCTGAGAACGCAAGTGTGTGTATTCCATTGCATGTCACATGTGATAATCAGTAATTTCTGTAATTTAGATTGCGCAGCTCTCAAGGGCTCCCGACGCGTACTTCCATTTTGTACTCTATTTGTCATAATTATTTCAAATCTTACGGTGAATGTTGTCTGCGTTGTACCGTAGGTTGTTTTCCCCATATATGAGAGAGAGAGAGAGAGAGAGAGAGAGAGAGAGAGAGAGAGAGAGAGGGGGGGGATGTGAAAAGGTTAGGTCTTGAAATGCATATTTGTAAGCCGAGCGGCAAAAAATCACGTCACGAAAACTGAAAATTGTCTTTGATAGTAAAAATCTTGATTATCCCTTATGTGTCATAATTTACGGTACAACCATTGTCAGTACACCGATAAACTTTTCACCTCAAGATAGTCAAGTACGCCGCAAAATAGTCAGGATCTTTCTATTTTTATCGTTGGCAAGTGCAAAGAATCGAGGGGGATTAAGTTTTATCTTGACTACACGACAGCACCGTCGTTACGCCAAAACGCTACCATAAAATTGATGGAAAACTTTCGATCACGCGCCATTTTTACTACCGTTCAGTTTGTCTTTGGCTTTTCGTAGTAAATTTCCATGCCTTTATTAGTTCTCCTCAGACCGGCACGCTTTTATCGTAATCTAATAAAATAATAAAGGACTTGTCGGTAAAAGTAATATAACGATGTACATTGTATGAACCCTTGACTTAAAAACACGTTCCATCTTGACGACCGTCGGTCACTTTGTTCCGTTTCTCCAGGTATTGTTATACATTTGATAGCGCATGCTTCAACAGTTGCCGTACGCGTATGGTTCGCGAAGATTAGGGCAAACGCTGTTTTATCTGAAGTTCGTTTACTCAAGTGCAGAGTGAACATACATCACATTGACACCAGCACTTCAGCGATAAAAGACGGGATTTTGCCGTTGGGCAAGGGGGCGCTGCACCCAACACAGCGTATTTTGCTCAAAAAATAATTTTTTTTTGCAAATATTCATTCAATTTTAGTGAAATTCTTAACCAAAGATTAAAATATTGGTTGGGCTCACCTTTTAGTTTGTCAAACAGTCGTATAAAGTGACGTGATAAAGAAATGGTAATTTATGCAAATGAATGCAAACCACCCGATTTCCTGGCTTCTTTCTTCTCCCAATTTCAAGATTTCCAAAGAATTTAACTCCACTCTGGCTAGGTCAAATTTTCTGAAATTTCACATTATGTTCTTTAAATGCGATATAAAAATACGACTATTTTGTTAGGCAATGAAGTTCTTACATTTTGAATGAGAGGCATTTAAATTTTGCCAATCATGATTTTTAATCACTTTTTTTGAGTGTCAGTCTTTCAACCCATGCCATTTTAGAATGAGGATAGATAATGCAAAATAAAATAGTCGTTTTTTTTCTACATTATATTCCACGTGAAGTATTACATTTCAAAGATAACATGAAGTTTTAAATTATCATTAATACCAAAATCGAGGGTTTTTACCCAAACTATACACAGGTTCATCCTTCGAGTAGACTATTGCTATCGTACTGAACTTAAGAGTCTCTGACTTTTGAAAATATATAGTATTAGGGGGTTTCCTTGTCATCTCTGATGACGAATATCACTTTGAACAAAACCGTGTCGGCAACATGCAGTTCCATGCGAGTAATGTTGTCTTCGTTTTGTGTAATCCATTGAAATATACGCTGTAAATCGTACATTCTGTTGCGATAAACAGTAAGAAAACTATTGTTTTCGGTCTATCAGTTCAGATATTCATGTTAGGTGTCTTGACTTTGTAATGTGCTTTGTCTTTGTTCACTACAGCGCCATTTAATTAGTTCCTTTCCTTGCCTTGCTTTCAACAAAGTGAAATACACCTTGGTAAGTTATTTTTCTGGTGTCTACTATTTAATGTTGAGGAAAATTTATACAGACTAGTAGGACGCTACTCATTCTTATGGCAACTACCAATGGCGTGAATTTTAAACATGTTGGCAAATCATTAGTTTGGTTGACTTTCTCGACATTCACGCCAATTATCATCTCCGTTAAAGAGAAATGAATAAGGTGAAAGAGAGACTTAATGCAACAGATGTCAAGTTTCGTCAGCTCAGATTGTGCTCATTCGTTCATTACAAGGAACACAATTTGGCAAAATTCCCATTTGAACTGCAATAAAAAGGACAAGTGTGGCACCAACTCAAGTTTTAACCTTAAGGGCAAGGTCTTTTGCTATGTTACACTTAGGGGAATGTTTCTGTGCTATGTACATGTAAGTGCAGCCAAGCTAGCAACCGTCTCCGAAAATAGTACTCAGAGGTGTTTTATGTGTTAAATAAATTCTTTTAGGGTGTTTTAAAATGGAATTGAACATGAAATCAGTTGGAAACTGTCTTCAAGTTTCCGTTTTGGAAGATTCTTTCCTTGAATTTTACACCCAATAGTGTTCTCATTTCGCATCTCACAACAAGGGGAGCTTAATTCCCGCTGGCAATCTCCCCACCACAACCCCCACGCAGCCGTGCCCTCTCTCTGCGGGAAAAGTTCCACTCTACCCTATCCCAGCCACGTGTTTTTACACTCCTATCGGTTTAACTGCAGCAAACAATAGAATCTTACTCTTTTCCAGCCCTGTAACGTTCTTCCATGTAAACCGCTTAGTAAAAAGAATACAATTGCCCAACCATGCACCTATAATACAAAACCACCGCCCTTTCCCCGCCGGCTGATACGAGGCAAAAAGTGCCTGCCCGACCACTAAGAAACCGCTTGTGGACATCTTTTTTCACGAACAGCATGGCTGCCCATTCCAGTTAATATCAAATTTGATTTTCGAATTTTGAAAATGGGATGTTTTCCGTCGCCCGTTTTCATAAACTACAAAATCTAACTTCCGAAAATTTTGAGTGTCGACTAACTTGACTTGAATGGGTTTGGATAACGGACATAAATGATATTTTGGCACAAAAGAGACTTCAGTCCCGATAATTTCCCGATCGTAGAAGTAATGGCCGAGACAAGTTCGCACATACATACAATCTTGGTTAAGTTCAAAACTCTCTTTCGCATCCTTCACTCATTCTTTTGTATCCTTCGTTTATCGAACTGAAGCATTTTCATATGAAATAACAGAAAAGATAGATGAGAGTCGAGATTTTTGAAAACGACTTTATTTTTTTCAATTGACTGACCTGGACCAAGTATAACAGCGGTGTAGTCAAACGGAGGGACTGTGGTGTTAAGTAATCTGTATTCTGTCCGATATTCGTACACAAATATCAGTAGTTGAAGAACAGATACAACGTCGCAGCTGCGTATGTTTAATAAAATTGTCAAAGAGTCCAAATTAGACCATCGAACTGAATTTATCATCGACTGAATTTGTCTGACTTATATAAACAAGTGCAAGTGTATGTTTATCCTTGACATGTACTTCAGTGTCACGACTGTGCCTGCCATCGAATCATACCATGGTTTCTGTTCAGGATATACTCTGATGGTAGGAATAGAATAGACGTCAAAATTTAATGTAAATAGATAACAACTATCTAAATTTAATGCGCATCGTATAGAATGTTGTATTAAGAAACGATAACTTTCTGTCCGCTGTTTTTTTATGACAATGTCACGTCACTTTTAGGTGTCACTGATTTTGTGAAGTAAAAAAAGAACACTTTCCAGAGCAAGGACGCATCTCCAGCATACACCTGAAAGTATTTGCATATACATTTAAAGTCCATTTTTCATTTTTGTTTTGTATAATTCATTTTATTTTTTTCTTGTTCTACTTCATAGTTATACCTAAAAATGCCCAGTGTTTAACTTGTCGACGTAGCCTGTATTATGTGTAACGGCTGACAATTGATTTAAGTCCGGACCAGAATATATTTGTCTACAATAAGACTGTATATTGTAAACAATGCATTATGTTTGGAACAGAAATCAGAAAAGATCCGAAGTGTTTCAGATATATATATATATATATATATATATATATATATATATATATATATATATATATATATATATATATCACACACACACAAAAGAAACACTTTTCAAAGAAACGTATATTTTTACCAGTATAAATACAGATGTACATCTCTATATAAATGGATGGACCATGTACTATCAAGGATGGCATCCTAATCATTGTAATGTGTACTTATATGCGTTGGAGGTAATAACAACATTTTAAAAAATACCAACGAATGTATGAGTTTAGTCCTTGAACCTCCTGGCTTCCGACGACAGCGTTAGCTCATGTCAACGACATAAAAGGAAAACAGAATCACTGAGCTGTCTTCCGATAAATGCTGATCGTCAATAGAAACTTTTGGTATGTCGACATTATACATAAGGTACTAGGATATTTCAAGGTCATTGAAGGTCACATAGATTGATGCATCTAACATGTTTCACCTTTCTCAATGAACAAGTCAACGCAGACTAGTCAAGCGTACTAATTTTTGTTGACATGCCATTAAAATGCAAGAAAAACCTTAAGTTTACAAATGGTTTCAAAATGTTTGATCATACATAAAGTACAACAGTCGTCCGTTGCTCAAGACGTGTAGTTCATAGAGTATAAATCTCGTCAATTCTTAACGTTGAAACTTTTGGTTCACTGAGTTCTTCTTTATTTTGAAACTACAGTGATCCGAATTGGTTGCACTACTGTACTGCCAAATCTCGTCAGGCACTTGCAGCACAGCATCTTTCTGATTTCGTGACGAAACATGCGAATTCGGTAGGAATACAGCAATGGGTTGATCGCAAGGCTCAGCGCAACGAAGGTGTACGAAAACTGCTTGACGGTCAACAAGACGACGTGGTCGATTTCGGAGTCGCAGATGGCGAACACCTGACCACGGATTTCCACCTGGTCACAGTAAAGTAAAACGTGGGTGATGGTCATGTTCGGGACCCACGTTAATGTGAAGATAGCTAGTAACATAAACATCGTCTTCGCGATGGTCGCACTGTAGGAAACTCTCCTGTGGAACTTGTAGACGGTGACTTCTCCTATCTGCCGCCGCAGCTGGATCCTGACGACGATGTAAATCATCAGGTAGAGGACTAGAATCGTGAAGAACAAAGCGGTGAAAATACCATACTGGAAAATCATTATGTAAACTTTACTGTACCGAAATCTACCGTCGCACATAGTGATCCAAGGCGGTATATCGAAGCCGGCAACGGCTGGGACGTAACCGTACACGTAGGAGAAGAGCCACACGGAAACGACGAGGATTTTAGCTCTCCTTTTGGTGATGATAGAGCGATGCTTCAGTGGTTGGGTTACTGCGACAAGTCGGTCGATCGTGATCAACAGGTGGCTTAAGAGCTGTGTGCAGTAGTTCACGATGAGACGGAACCCGTTAAAGGTTACGCACCAGCCTGTCAGATGGGCCAGCTGCGGAGACGCGTACGTCCCGATCCCGAAAACCATCATTATTGTACTGGTCATCAAATCGGACAGGGTAAGGCTGAACACAAACCAGTTGGTGGTCGTACGGAGGCGCCGACGACGGAGAAAAGCCACGATTACGAGTGAATTGACGATCAGTCCCGTGGTGCAGGCAAAGACGCTTATAATGATGTGGTATTTTTGCATCAGAAATACGAACTCGGGGTCGTACGGTAACCCAGAGGTGTTTCGGCCCCCCTCAACACCATCATATGTTTCGTTACCCGGCAGGTTCTGTGCATTCGCGTGTAGTTCACCGCTTTGCTCAGCCATTGCACATAGCGTCAGTTCTACACTGTTGGTGATCAGTGTTCTCTGTCAAACAGTGCTGCAGAACGTAATTTGCCTACCCCATCTCAAGACCTACACGAATTACACAATACAGTATTAAATGTTCGCAAACTGTGTCCTTCCGAATATCATACCATCTTAGACCTTTCGGAGCAAACAATTGAACTACGACATCCCATCAAGAGCAAACACGTGAATCTATTAGTGAATGGTTAACCATAAAGGCAGCAGTGTATCAAGTATAGGAAAGTGTCCCGGATCGTCCGTTCTGAGCCCCGGTTCTGTTCTGATTAATCATTTATAGCGAACCAAGCGATCAGAAAGTCAACTTTGACGCGTGTGCCCATTGTTGAAATGGCGGTATTGTAAATATCGTAAAGTTGATCTAATTCAACTTCATAAACCATAGACCTTAGAGGAAAACTAGGGTCTATGCATAAACCTACATCCACAGCCAATAATAGCGTTGTACTGTGAATTTGCGCGTGTCTTGCGCGCATTTGACTACTTATGCATAGTGTGTCTGTGTCCGCACCAACTTGTTTGGTGCTTTGTGTGTCTGTGTGTGTGTTTGCGTGCGGATGCGTGTGTGTGCGCGTGTGCGTGCGTGCGTACGCAGCCACCAAAAGTACATGTCGATCCTGAATCACTGACAATTCATTGTATGTAAATTTTGACCTTAACTTAAAGGATAGAATATCTTTGAGTATGATTTCTGTCTTTTTTTTTCGTAGTTTCTTTTTGAAACCCTTCGCATACACACTGACTTTAAATGTACACAGTAGCCAACCGTTTACAATTTGTCCATGAATTTAATTATTCTTTTAATTTGCCGCCTTGGAGGAATCACCGGGATGCGCAAGCAGGACTCAGTATATATGCATGCTAAATTTCAAAGATAGATATTTGTACTGTCTTTTTTAAAATCCATGCTAAATCGATTTTTTCATTTCATTTGATAACTTGTAATTTTTCAAAGAAAATAGTTTCCTGCGGACTCAGTATTGGACTCAAGAGGGCGCGTGACTACATTTTGCTGATATCTGCACTGTCTGAAAGAATGTCAGTTGGTGTTCTTTTGAGTTTGCTGTGTCGGGCCAACCTGCAACTGAGGACTCACGTAATGATAAAGCTCTGTCCAACGCCGACTCTAGAGGGAGCAATTACACTCTCGACATTCATTATCCCCAGCTGGTGATATCATCGATTTTAGATTAGAAGTCGCCTTGAATGATTCACAAATACCGATTCTCGCAAACTGCATTTTTAAGTGAAAGATCGGCGCGTGTTGTAAAAAACCGTCTTATCAGTGAGCCGAATGAAACGAAGTGCGTTTTAATTCGAGTCTGCATGACTGTCAATTCTAATCTGATTTCTATCTCGGTAACTATTGATTAGACAACATCAGGATGAACGCGTGACAGCCCTGTAATGGAAGCTATTGACTTCAAAATATCACCTGAAATTGTCTCATTAAAGTCCCATCAGCTTTTCACTTTGCCGTATTTTCTATATTTTCCTTCTGTTTGTAAATCACAGTTCTGCTCTTGTTCTACTCTTAACAGCCATTTCAAAATTCCCAGTGTTCAATGCTTGCAATGCCATTATTGACCACTGAATTACACCTTGAGTAGAATTCATTTGCCACAAAAGTACTCTATATGGTGCACACTGTCTTGTGTTGGCGAGGCTAATACCCAGTATTGCAACACGCCTTATTGAGAAGAAGAAGAAAATATTATCTTAAGTTCCCTTTAGAAGAATTTGAAAGCGTAACCACTTCTTTCAGGTAGCTCGCTACAGGCTTGCAGACGGAAACTACCTCAGCGAACACGTAGTATTCGGTTGGTCATATTTTACGTTTGACTGACAGGTTGTCTTGAACCAAGCGATTTAGATACGAAACCCTCGTTGAGAGTTATTGAAAATAACAAAAGCACCACAGGAGATTCATCACCTTCCGACCACGGTCTAACCGTGGCGCCTTTCCTCGGGCAAACGCTCCTTGATTTCGAATCCTCAGTCTTGCGTGGCGGAGATCGGTACCTAAGATTTTCCACTCGTAAAAAAAACACACTCTGATAGCAATTCCCAGGACGATCTCTACAGATGTGTAAATTGCCATGGCATTATTCTGGAAACGCGAAAGGAAATGGATGGTAGGGGATTGGAGATGGGGAAGACAGATAAGAACTTCGGATGCATTGCATCGTTTTACAGGTTGGAATAAACATGAAGCGGCCAAGGTATCATTGACAGTGTGGTGAGCCCGTGTTGATGGGACATCGGGACTGAAAAATTATGCAAATAGCATTGATTAGGACACTGAGCCCGTGGTTAAAGTGCTAGAACGAATTTCAAAGTGGCAACACCGGAGATGGACTCTCAACGATTATGAGCTACCAAATGAGTCAGTATTTCGCCTGGCACACTTCTCTTTAGTACAATGTTCGTGATTAAATGAGCCATTTGTCTATAGTCTCTGCGATATCCTGGTTTGGAAATGCCGCGACGAGGGTCCGACACGTTTCAGAAGACCCAGATAGATGAACATGCGTCGATGATTCTGTGACAGTTACCAGCTGTCCACAGAACCACGAGAGCAGTTATTGACCTGGCTAGCATCGGTCGAAAACATTATTGCACTGCTATATCATAGGTCATCTTTAATCGTCGTCTTAAAATGTTGACTATTTTTTTCCGTCCCTTGACAAATAATTCAACAACACAGTAGTTTATGAAATCAAAGGACAAATTTTATCGATGATAGTTATATCACACATTAATGTGAATAGATAGAAACTAAGTACCTTCTTTGACATTTATTTCTCTCTCTCTCTCTCTCTCTCTCTCTCTCTCTCTCTCTCTCTCTCTCTCTCTCTCTCTCTCACAGCAATATATCATGGCCGCGAGAGGCCAACGTATACAATTCGTTGTTTTCAAATAAGGTTATCATACCCTGACATAATCGCAGACATAGCTCAGAATGTCGATATCAATGTGGAGTGACCATACAGCAAACATCTATTTGATGTAAATATACACAAGATATGACAAATAAGTTGTCGGTCGAGAAGGTGTACACATGTCGTGTTTTGTCAATCAGCGCTCCTCTGTCTCATTACGGCTCCGACCATCAAATATCCTGGAAAGTCGACAGTTTCACGGAAAGCTTTGATCCGCTTTTACGGTAAAAATTCCACAGGGCAATAGAATTGAAATCTTTGAACTTCATGGAATTGAATGGACAATATATTTTCTATCAATAAAAGTGTATCAATTATTTCCTTAAATAAATTTAGAAAAATTATGTCCCAAGGGTTTTGGTGTGTCGGGAAATGGACGGGGTTGCAAGACTGTTAGTTTCTGAAAAGTCTCTTAACGTTTCTAAAAAGTTTCTGAATTTCCGATACTGCATTCTGTGTTTAATAAACAGTCACTAAAGGCTAGCAGTCCGAGTCAGGACCAGCGTCCTACCCTGACGATTCTTCAAGAGACTTTGAAGATATGTGTATTTCACAGAGGTCATTGTACTTTAACTCTTCGGAGATTCGAAACATCTGTATCATCGTTGTAACATGGGATGGGGCATACGCGCATGTGTAGCATGTGTAGGGACAACGTCATATACAGAGACAAATATGTATGTATGTACGTACGTACGTACGTACGTACGTACGTACGTATGTATGTATGTATGTATGTATGTATGTAGTATGTATGTATGTATGTATGTATGTATGTATGTATGTATGTATATGTATGTATGTATATGTGTGTGTATATATATATATATATATATATATATATATATATATATATATATATATATATATATATATATATATATATATATATATATATATATATATATATATGATCCAAATGTGAAATGACGTCCGTTTGAAATAAATACCAACATATCAATATAAAAATCCCGGAGACCAAATATTGGGCGATCTTTCCCAAAAACTTTCTAACGGAAGTAACAAGCTAAAGCTAGGAAATGTTCAAATACAGCTCTGACTAACTTATCTTCATGGGCAACACTTTCAGAATATGGCTTTGCTTTAGGAAAAATATACATATTACCCATCGATTTTACTCAAAACAAACATGTTAAGCAACTTTTTCGTTGAATGTCAAGGCGCGTTGTTTTGCTTGGCATTCGTATCATGAAAATCTGCCCTCTACGGCAGAGGGGCGGGTGTTCAAAACAACTCGTATTACTGGCTTTCTAATCTCCCCGTCCATCAAACACCATTTGTCGAAGTGTGCGCAAGAATCAAACGGCAAAATAATCAATTTTGAGACATTTCGTTTACATTAGAGCCTTTAAACCAGATCCCGACACTGCGCTTATCTCAAACCATTTCTACTGATGAATTCGTTTTAACGAGATTTGAATCACCATGACGTCATTTGAAAAAAAAAGTCGAAATGTTCTGTCTTCTATTACGGCGGAAACATGAAGCAGGGACTTAGACGCGTCGACGATCACCAGTGATTTTAAAAACATTCTGCGCGCCTTCACTTGAGATTATCGCATTTTCAATACAACTGTCTGCCGAATTTGTGTTCTTCTCCAAAAGTTCCACATCGTTTTTAACCAAACAGCCGACGTAAACGCCTCAGAAATCAAATTCAAAAGTGGGTTGAAACTAAAAGAAAGGCATTCATATTGTGTCATGTTCTCTCCGAAATCCGAAACATCCACGTTCATTGAGTAAGTTAGAAATAAATTATTAACTTCATGAACGTTTTTACCTTTTGAGAAGGACATGATCATCGTCAGTCGGTGGTTCCGAGTCCTGAAAGACTCCCCCAATACAAATATTGGACCACTAGAACTAGAACGTTTGCGCATACACGACATAATTTCATGCCGGCAACCTTCTTTACTTTTTATCCTCTGTAAACTTTCAATGAAGTAAAGTTTGGCTCGATAGAAATCATTAAGCAGGCTTCTAGTTCTCCGTGCTAGGCCTTGATTGATTATCGACGACTGCTGCGTGGGGACATATACCTTGAAAGCTGTTGCGTCCCAAAACTTTAATTCTCACACAAAACATCGAGTTTATCTTGAAAGAATCTTAGCATTCCCTAGACCTGCTCTGGCCAGGGGAATACAACTTTTGAGGCGTTACGCGGGAAAACCACAGTTTTTTTACGACCGGTGCTATTTGCAGCCTGTACAGCGCCGAAACACCATTCCAGCTCAACGCATGAGTGAGACAGAAGATGCCGGGATGACGTCCACTCCATTTTCGCAGAGGATTAATTGAGCATTTCCAGTAACGAAAAGGTGATTTCGCCCCGGATCGGATCAGCCTGAGCGGACGCGCCGTCGAACAGCGGTCTCAGGATTACCCCGTTGAATTTTTTATGCGCCTCGGCAGAGCCGCGGAGCAGTAAAACCATAAGCTACCGTGCTGATAGTTTCGTGATATAGGCCACTATTACAAGGCCCCAAAGACCTTCATCTGAGTTATAGCGCAAGATCTGATGTAGTGATAACATAGCTCTACTGACTGCCCTTTAAGTAGCAGAGTTCAGATAAAATACTTGAGTACGAAATGATATTTCAGAAGGCCAAGATGCTACGTGATATCACGGAAACAGCCATTGATATGTGTAATGTAAGTTAGACCTTTTCTTTGTCGGCGATCAGTGTCCATATTTTACAGAACAAAGATGAAGTCCCTCTTTGGCTCTAATAAATTGTTTTTCTGGAAAAGTCTCGATTGATGTATGTGATAAAAGGGAAATACTTTTTTCTTCGATCGTCAAGCAATTGCACACGGAGAAAATAGTATTGTCTGATTTCGAGGGAAAAGGGCGCTATATTAACCTAAGGATTGGCAACCAACCTGCACCGCGTATGTGATACCGTCTTCGAAGGAATTGATATGTTACATCACGTGATTTCGAAACTAACTCTCCTCTGAGAGCGCGTCTGTTACATGTATGTAACTACTCGAACTCGATTACTCTTCGAATATATCGTTCATCGTCACATGCAAAGAAAACGCTCGTATGTAGGTGTGAGCGAAAATTGTCGCATTCTTGTTTACTCATGTACGATTTGTGGTACACGGATGAGAAATGATGGGGTGTGACCTGGTACTACAGTTTCATTCTCGGTGCTTACTCAGGCTGTACGACGGGCAACTGTTTAACTGATTATGTCAGTATTGACCAACGAAGACTATTTATACGAGGGGAAAACACTTTCAGTGTCGATGAAGACCGGGCGCTGTAAAGAGGACTGCTTTTCTTCGGAAGATTCCACAAGAGAATATTTACAATTTGCGACAGTCGCACTTTACGTTTTGCCTGAGGCATCATAGCAGCTCTTTCCGCATGTACAACAATATTGGCTAGTTAAAAGTGCTCAATAAGGTTGTATGCGCCTCAAAGTGAAAGACTTCAACTTTTGCTCAAACTTTCCTAAATGAAAATATCAACCATTCTTTTTACCAAATCAACAATAAAAATCAGGGGTCACCGTGAAAAGTTTGGAACTAGCGAAACAAATTTCCTATACATTTTGCGATATTTGAAATTCAAAATGGCTGCCATTCCTGTGTTAACTCTATGGGGAAAATTGAATTTTGGATTTTTGAAAAATTAAGATAGTAAAAGTTTTTCTTACTCCAAGAGCTTTAAAATGAGCACCCACAAGTGGTAGATCAGAAGAGAATTAAAGAAGTTTGAGAGTCCGACTGTCCCCGAGGCGCCTTAACGATGGAATGTCAATATCTGTAAAACCTTACATTTCAGCCAGTGAGCCATTGAAAGACAAGCTGCACACTTTCATGCTTCCCAACTCTACCTCAGCAGGGCGAAAATTTTGAAATATTTTTTTGTCAAGAGATTGCCATGGCAACACGTATGACTGTGATGGCGACAAAACCTTTCCTTGTTCAAGATAAAAGGTCACCATGAAGCAGTGATATGTTGACTGTCATTGCAATATAACTGTTTTTTTCATTCCAAACGAATAAATTTTCCAACAGATTAAATGCGACCCTTCGCTTGATGCACCAAAACTTTCCATTAATCGTGCGCCGAGGTCGTAAATATCAATGAAAAAGGAAACTCATATTTTGCCCAGATGAAAAAAAAATCAGTCAAGGCTCGTAATATTGTCATGACAACTACAGATATATCGATTTCAATATTCAACTTTTATGTCGCTCTAAAGCCGGCACATCGCCAAAGACAGCAATCTCGTGAACAAGTCCGACATATCTGAAGTAATTTATCTCGGCCGGCATGTACTTTCCTGAAGGGAAAAGATATGTGGGAAAATACAGGTTTTATTGGACATTGCTGTGTTTTTTAAAATTGAACAGCCTTGCTTCTACGATAGCGAGCTTTTCATGTTCAATTGATAGAGCTATGTTAATATTTGATGGCATCTCGAGAGCGCCGTGCCCTGCTTGAATATTGAATGAAGCAATATTTTCCACCTAATGTCTGCTTTATGGGCAATTTATATCATGGGATGCTCAAAAAGCTAACCAACGACACTCAGACGATGTCATGAACTTGGACTGTTATTAACTTAAGAGGCAAGGTCACTCGCTTTACCTGGGGGCGCAAAAATAAACTCGACTTCCCTCGGGGGCATGAACGACAGTACAGGAACAGACGCAGGTATAGGTTAAGATATAATGTCTGCGCCTGTTCAGCAGAAGATCTCTACTGTCAAGATCGAGATTTGTTGTTCTTTTGGCACTTTCGAAACTGTAGCAATTAATAGTAGTCGTGTTTTTCTCTGCAATAATACTGAATAATGCGTCTAGCTCCCTCTACTAGGAGAAAACAGCGGCTCTAAAATCTGTCAGTGAGTCCATGTCCATAAACAAATTAATCTCTGTTTTGCAAGGTAAACAGTTTGTTACCCATATTTTCTAACTTCTCACCGCGATGCTTTCGCTAAGTCTATAAGAAAACAAACGAGCTAGGCTTTAAGCTGAAGGGGGACTTGGCCGCTAGGAGACCCACTCATCAGCACGTTCATTCATCGGGTGACACAAGAAATTGTGTCGAAGGGGAAGATGGGATTGACTAATTTTCCCTCCCGGACCCGAAAACACTGACGGCGACGGCATTTATCATCGGGGGAGCTATTTTAAGTTTGTTGTTCAATTTCTTTCATTTTGATGGATGCATGTCAATTTACTTCAAATGGATCTGGTTGGCGGGGGGTTGTGTCTATTAATTGTTCTGTGATTGCCGACTTTTCTTCCGTAGCGTAATCAGAATCAATCACATTATTAAATCAATCGACAGTTCGGAATTATTTTCTTTGATTTTCTACTAACGGATTGAAGGATTTTTCTTATCTTTTCCTGGCGGTTTTTAAGAGTTCTCCAGACTTAAAGTATACCTCATCTTAACATGAAATGTACATGCCGTTTGTTTTTTCCAGGTGAAATATTGTTTTATCGAACCAAATACTGGCATAAGGGCGATTTTTAATCCAGAAATAGTTTTTATGAAACATTCACATTGCTTGAACATGTAAAGTTCCTTTCGAAGCATAACTGTTTCATTAGAAAGCAAACGCTAAATTTGTCCCAAACTAAGCTTTCCTACCGCCCTCTACATGTTGCCATCAATTGCGTCATATTTTAATTAGAACTCACAAAAACGCACTTTAAAAGCGCAATTTGAGAGTTTATATTGTGGCTTACCCATTGCGGGTCCTGTTGGACATCCGGGCACTTTAAGTTTAATAATCATACGATTTTAATCGAAATCTCACGGTGTGATTGAAGTTTTGTTGTTCACAGTCTTTGTACAAGGTATGATACTGTGTACTGAGAGTAGCAGGATGTCTCGGTGCGACATCACCTTGCACTTCGCATTCTGCTTATTCAACTTTCACAAACCACAAGCCATATCTCATCGTGGATCACCACAGCCTATCAGATTTTACAGCCCATTGGCCACAGCTCGGCACATGACATTGGCCGTCGCATTACACAGCGCGTTGCACAAAAAGCATTTACAATATAGCCAGTTTAGTTCACATCAGTTTGTGTATCACTGAGTACAGTCAATTTGGCATCTCTATTTATATGATACTGTACAGTTGCCGTATGCCTGAGATGACATTGACCAGGACTTGAGCGTTCTGAACTTCGCGGTCGACAACGGCCATACTGATATTCACGCTTAATATCACATACTACAACCCAGTTACAATTCACACGGGCCACCCTGGCGTATACCTTTCACATCAAATAATTGTGCATATCGCACTGCACGAACTATGACGTCACCGCAGTCGACGATCACGTTACAAATCGAGTTACGCATGACATTGCACATCACCTGTGTATCGTATCACACGTCATATTGCGCGTAACATTTAAGAGTACATTATGTAGCACCATCTATGTGTTCAACACAGAAACGCGTATCACCTCGTGCATCACTTTTTTTTGCGCATGGCATCGTCCTGTGCATCGAAGCGGGCATTGTAGATCGCAGCGAATTACGCCACAAAGCATATTATGCCCGCGTGCAGGTAGATCGAATATTGAGATTTGATAAATTTCTTACAGTTTGTCATTCACAGCATGTTTTAGCATTCTGTCTGTATGATAATATTCAATCAGGTACATTTTGTTGCGACGTCCCCTTACTTCCTCAACGTGCCCCATGACACTAAAACTGGAAGTACAGAAAATTACGTCGTGTGTCACCTTATCGAATGTGACCAATTGTTTATTACCCCTTGAGTCGCACATCATAATGTCAAGATGTATATTGCACTCTACCCCGTCCATCATGTGACAGAGGATCAGATTACATCAGTTTTCTATTTGTCATCGTTCTTCTCAAAGTGTGTTACACCAGTATATGATACAGACGTCCCGTTTTAACCTGGTGTTGCAGCTCACCTGTATAGCTAACACCATTCAGTTCAACATGTCCGGAAGCAGAATGTCACCTATTGACACGTTGATATCTTAAAGTATATGGTTTAATTTGCTCTTCTTCAGTCCGTGCGATTAACGGCTACCCAATATTTCTGTAGACAGTACCAAATAAAACAAATCGATGACTTTATTCAGTATATAAACCGCGTCTCGATGTAATTGTACGAGAGAGCGCGGTTTATGAAAGGCGCCATCACAGTCTTGATCGAGTCAGCATTCTCATTCAAGTTTAACAATATCAGACAGCCCATTCATCAAGCGTTAGTGACACTTTCCAGCTACTTCAACTTCTTACCTCTGGTCATGCTTGCGTTGTACCTTTTTACTCTCTTCCTGCATTTTTCTTTCTCTGTCACCTTAAATTTTTGTAAAGTTTGTCGGACATTTGAAATTTTATTTCGGATGCTACGACATTTTTTGAATTACACATTCAACTTGAAAATTCATGAGAACCGGAGAAGGCGAAACAGGTTTTCCCGAGTTGAATAAAGTGGCCACTTAACTGCAAACAATACAGGCTTAGGATAAAACAACATTGCCTAGCTAAGAACATAGCAGTCTAGCATTATAGTTTTTTTTTAAAAGAATAAATAAAAATAGGAAATAAAAATAAAACAATTCTTTCCCTAAGACAAATCTACTGGACCTGTTTGGTGACAGGCATATCACTGGAGTGGAGCGGACCAACTCTGAATTTGTTCTAAAAATTTAAGATTACGTAATACAGTAGGTAAAAGCGCTGTCCCTAAGTAATCAATGTTACACATATATTTATATTTATGTTTCTTTCTCCGACGTAACCTTTTTTGTGTATACGATATCCCGTTAATATTACCCGGAGTCCAAAAAATAGGCATTTTTCTGTCATATTAATGGTCGAAGAGTGAATTTCAGCAATATGGCTCACTGCCGTGCCACAGTTTAGCTCGCTTCGGGATTAAAAAAATATTGGTTCAGTTACTGATATCCAGGAAGCTTTTGATCGTATGTAGAAAACACAGCATATTCTACAAAAGCGAACAGCGATGGCTGACAAAACCTTTTTGGTGGTCGTTTTAAGTTCCATTGATTATCCCGATTTCACAAATAAGGACAAATGGGTTCTGCTTTGGCAAGATATCTAGCAGTCAAAAGAAGGGAACGCCTCTTCGTTATTCGGAGATCAATGGAACACGTTCGGGGGAGGGGGGGGGAATGGGCACAATTATAGTGTCAGCTACCCCTTCAAAAATCAAATTAACTTCGGGAACACGTTGTTTTTGTAGCCACACTGCGGTAGACATGTGAACAGGAATATGGTATTAAAGACATTCATCTTGGAGGGGGAGAAAACTGGAAGTTGTTTTAGAAACGCCAGATCAAAAGATGTTTCATTCAGTGAGAGAAGGAAAGTTCACTCTATGACTCCGAGTAGAGGACGACGCCGCCTGTACATCCATCACTATCAAACAACTGTCTGTAATCGTGCTAGCTTTGCAACACTAGCTTGTTATTCATCATGGATTCATGTCCTGTTGATGGTCACATATCTCCATTTTGACACCATTTTCTCGATCCAGACCCGGGCGCTGATCGAAAGTCTGCGCCCCGTTCTCTCCCGGCCATGCAATTTTTATCAAGCACTCTCGAATTCGCGCTCACGGCGAAGGAAATAGTCTCAAATACCGTTTAGAAAAACCAACATTCACACGTTGTCTCGTCAAATAGCTTCTAATCGTTACTTTCCTATTTGTTCAATAAATTTACTAAACAGAGAAGTCTGTTAATTTCTTTTCGTCCGCTGTAGTCTATCAAGGTTGATTGTGCCCTGGGACCCTTCTCAGACATTATCATTAGTGGCGCTTCCCTCCAGGGCTTTGGGGCGATTTCAGTTTATCGCCGAAAACCCTTCGCTTGAGTTCCACTCTTTGTATTTTAAAAGCCAAACTACAGACCATGTAAGTTTGGGACGGACGAGTCATTAATCATGTGATGTTTGCCATGTCGATTTCGCGTCGGCGTGTTGTAGATTACAATGAGCAAAACAGTTCAGCTCGTTGCTGCAACGCCAATGTTACCCTATGATTCATCACTGTCGCTACTTCAGTGCCAACCCTGATGTATTGGGCTTATTAAGAAGACAGACCCATTGTCTCTGCGACTATCGCTTTCTTGTCAGGACATTTTTGTGTATAGTTTTCCGTTATTTTTTTTTCATTTTGGAGATGACTTCGGGCTGCAAGTTAAATGGTTGCCACTTTCAATCAAGGTGTGCGAATTCATGGCACGTGATGCGTTCCTTAAATGAGTCAAAGATGAGGAATTACTTAAAAACAACTATTTTGAGATGCAGAAATTTCATCTGAAATATTTCATCTTGTGACGCCTCTTTCTGCTGTGGTATGAACTAAAAGTATCGGAAAAGTATCTATATTTACAGTTTTCGCCTGAATATGCTATCTTTTTTAAGAGTTTGATGGAACCAATGTGATTTTAAGCAAGAGTGTCTGCATTTTAAATTGTAACACTTTCAAGCTCATCAGAAAAACCAAAGACACGAAATCATAAAGATGCAATGTTTCTGAAATCCTTTTGAAACCGCTATAGTTTCTCTCTCTCTCTCTCTCTCTCTCTCTCTCTCTCTCTCTCTCTCTCTCTCTCTCTCTCTCTCTCTCTCTCTCTCTCTCTCAGCTTTAAATGGGATGTGGTACGTGGGGAATGACATTTGGAAGTAAAATGTAAATGTAAATCCGAAAAGGGTGACATGTTTCCTTGTTTTCTCATAGGCATAATATTTTGGCTAATCAAGGAAGAAGATAATACGACTACGCCCATCTTTATTCATTCATATTTTCTGGGGATCCGCAGCATTTTTTTTCTTCTGGTTTCTGGATTAATCACAACTGCATATTGCATGGTAACCATCACAAAATGAAAACCAATGGAATCACTTGACATTCAGAATTAGCCCTGATGAGCTCCACAGAAAGTTTAGTTCAGGACAATGTTGTAAATTCGGTATTTTGAGGAATTGACTGCCTGCACTACCCTCGTCTCTTCAACACTATTTTGACAAGACTCTATCGAGACAAGTAATTATCTTCGTGATTTATGACCCCTCTAAGTGATTGTACATACGTATTAGACGGCCATGAAACGCTAAGCTTTGTTTTTCTGTTCTTAGGAATTTAAGCTACACATAGAGCATGGCAAAATATAAACAAACTTATCACGAACAATTTGATGGTCCGATTCAGGCTGGATTATGTAGGACATATTTTGTTTGTGCCAGTCAAATTTCAAATGTATGCTATAGGCAGTGAGAACCCTCCGTATATATGAAACATGTGCACAAACGTTCCACTTGAAAGTATGTCGGCTAACAGAAATATAAAAATAAATAAAGGGATACAGGGATTGGAAGTTAATAGAGTAACTGTACATATCATTTAGGCGGAATGGTCTTATGCATGTGTGATGTCTCCTCTAATGCTGTATTACTTTTGGCTATTCAATACTTTCACCTACTAGTACTCCCGGCTGAATATTCTACTCTGTGTAAGCCTGACCAGATATTTCTGTCAAATATTTAGTTTGGGTATCAAATGTATCTAAAGGATGGAGTTTGTGGCAGAGAGTCGGTACTAAGAGAGTTTTACATACTACTGTATATGATGCGGTTCCTACTCGACATGCGATCGCACTGATTGGCGGACTCACTCTTCACATCAGAGTGCCATTCCACTGATTGGCGGATTCACTCTCCACACTGCTGTGCCATCCCACTGATTGGCGGATTCACTCTCCACACTAATTGGCGGATTTACTCTCCTCACTGCTGTGCCATCCCACTGATTGGCGGATTCACTCTCCACACTGATTGGCGGATTCACTCTCCACACTAATTGGCGGATTTACTCTCCTCACTGCTGTGCCATCCCACTGATTGGCGGATTCACTCTCCACACTGATTGGCGGATTTACTCTCATCACTGCTGTGCCATCCCACTGATTGGCGGATTCACTCTCCACACTGACTGGCGGATTCACTCTCCACACTGCTGTCAGGTGCAGCCAACGGAGGTATTCATCGAAAAAGCTATTCCGGAAGCAATTTTTGAGGGCAGGGGAAATTTTAATTTTGCTAGGGCAGGGGACATATTTTTAGGTGGCAGGGGAGCAAATTTTAGGGTTTTTTTGTCTGGCAGGGCAGATATTGGTTGATTGTCCTGGGGACAGGGCTCAGAGAAAAATGAGGAGAGGGGAAGCTACTTTTAAAACGGGGACAGGGGAATTTCAGCCATGGTTGTTCCGGGGATGGGGACACAGGGCAAGTACTTATACCTTTTACAGGTTACCCAGACTACTCAGCCTATCTATTTAACCCACATCTCATTTCTATGTAATGCGCGATGGAAACCGAATAGAAGGCCACTGAAGTATGTGTCTGCATGGGAATGTTAATTTTCAGGGGAAATTTTTTTCTCAGGTTAGGGGAAAATCGACAGTTTTTTTTCATCACAGAGTAGGGTAGCTTCATGTCTGCAGGGGAAATGGAATGACAAAATTTTGAGGGGAATTTTCTCCAGGGCAGGGGAAATCGGCACGTTTTTTCGCCACAGGGCAGGGGAGCTTCAAACATTCACAGCGGGGAGGGGAAACAGGCAAAAATGTGTGAGGAGCGGGTAAAAATGAAGTTTGGGTGCGGCAGGGTAAGTCGAAAAATTTTCAGTGGGAGGGCAAATTATGAACAGCTAAGTAATTACCCTCTTGACTTAAAATTAGTCAGTTCACATTACTTGTCATGTACATTATATCTTATCATAGTAAGGACCCCTTTAAAAGTGCATTGTTCGTTGGCTGCACCTGTTCTGTACCATCCCACCGATTGGCGGATTCACTCTCCACACTGATTGGCGGATTCACTCTCCACACTGCTGTGCCATCTCACTGATTGGCGGATTTACTCTCATCACTGCTGTGCCATCCCACTGATTGGCGGATTCACTCTCCATACTGATTGGCGGATTCACTCTGCGCACTGCTGTGCCATCTCACTGATTGGCGGATTCACGGGAAAAAAGAATCTGATCTTCTGTACATGAAGTATCCATACACTGGTTTAAGTGCGTCACTGCACTCGTCAAATTCTCAATTCTGTCCAACTTCAATTGAAAAACAAAGTGGTGTTGCAGGTATTTCTTTCCAGCAGCGGTGCTGACAAAAGGCAGTCAGTTCGCATTCGCGCGAATTGAAGAGACTATAGCCAGAATATGCGACATTTATCCTGAGTTATCTTTAAGATTTTATTAAGAGATGGCTTCCCCTTATATATATTACAGTGATTTTTTCATTCGCAAATAAAAATATGTATTCCTTTGTGACCGATCCGACCTCTTTGTATGAACGTTAAATATTTCCCCTATTTAATTTAGGTTTTCATAAATGTGCCAGGAAGAACACAGAAAAATCTGACCCTTAACTCAGCATGATATAGGCGACAGATTTGAAAGTTTTATTTCAAAATTGAAACTTCAGCACTCGCTTGGTCAGCCCTCCACCATGATTGAAAACGATCCCAAGATGCTTTGTGACACAATCACACTTGTATCCCGCGCTCTTTACAAGCCAAAGTTGTGTTGTGACACAGTGCGGGGTAAAAATCGTGTGCAAACACACTATATCACTGAGAAGAATATGTTTTATATCACTTCGTGCGTTTGTTTAAAACCGACAGTCGTTTTAACACAAGCGTAAATGTGTAGACCGTACCAGTCCCAGCATCCCATCTCATGGGACGGACACTCCAATGTGAGGTATGGTTCTTTTATGTGCCCATTAACGTTTGGCGCAATCTTTCGCAATGATAGCTTCAAACGATTCAGAAGTTTACTTAAAACATGAAAAACATGGGGACACTTAAGTGAGAAGTAGTGTTTTGGCTTGCCCTTTTGAGCAAAGGGCAATAGGCAGCTCCATCCGAGGCTTTCTTTGTACTGGCCTGGTCTGGCCGTATATGAAAGAAACGCAGTGTTTAACAGTATAGAGACAACCTTCATGTTAGTAATCCTTTATGAGGGTCACTTTTCAGTTGTTGTGAAACGTAAATAGCCTGGAAAGAGAATATAATTTTAGGATATTTTGGCCTATTTTGCCGACGGCGGACAAAGTTTCTCATCGGATGAATTCAACCTTCAAAGGCAGTACAGTTGATCCTGTAATACTCTGAACGATACAACCGACATCGGCTCTGACGAAATGCAGATATCGCCATTCAAAAGTTACAAATCAACAGAAATCAGTAACATCTTTTCCCAGCTTTTCTTCCTGCGCATCTGTGAGTCAAGCGGTGAAAACACCAGCACGTACAACGCCCAGGCATTCTTTTAGTCAGCTCTTCAATTGATTTTCCAATGGCTTGCTATAAACAATGATTATCGTTGTCGGGTTAACTCCGAGCTGCAGAATAATAGCGCAAGCACACGCTTTCCCCTTCACATTGACAAATAATATTCCAGGACGCGTGGCTGTTCTATTCTTTCTGTCTACCCTCAAACCGAAAACCAAAACTGATTCATCAACGTTTCATTCTGAAGAGTCCAAAATTCACAGCCAAGATTACTCGTTTACCTCTGTTATCTCAATCTTGTCTTGTTCGATCTTGACAACCCAGAGAGACAGACGTACTTAAGTTGATGACTGTCGTCTATTAGCTGCGTACTTTCTATTTATCTGTTAATTTTAGTGGAGTGACTCCGGCAATTACTTTCAATTTGGGAGATTAGCAAGAAGGGGCTGTACATATATGTGTGTGTTTGTTTGTATGTGTGTGTGTGTGTTTTGTTGTCGGGGTGGGGGACGTTTTTGGAGAGAATATGTCATCACATGGATAAGACAACTGAGAATCTTCGGGAAGGACGGAAGTACTTGTACAAATCAATCTGTAAGATTCGAACTTCAAGACAGAGACTTAAAGGAAAAATCCCTTAAAGTGTGACAGACAGTAGGGCACCGATGTTGGCCTTTAATTCCACGACAAAAATGTGCACGATTTTTGCGATTGAATTCAGTGAATGTGAGTTACTGACGGGTAGGGGTGTGTGTGTGTACAGTGGATTTCCTGGGTGAAGGGGTGTCTGAGCAGAATGCTGGCGATTACGTTGTCCAACGCAAATAACTGTCTGTATAGCCTAGGATAACTGGGGACTATTTTAGACACTCGTGACTTTACGGGACGACACAGTAAATTTTTGATAATTTTTTTGTAAACATTCTTTTTGTACTTTGAAACGCAATATTTTCTTATTCCCCTCCCTAAGAGGATTGAAATATCAAAGTGTATGGACGCAATGTTGTTGTTGATAAATTATTTCTAGTCTAGACTCAAATTCAGTTGTCTAAAATAACTCTGGACTTGACTCATGTACAGGCTGTATTAAGACATTGAACAGCAACAGCCTTGGCATTTGACTTAGGGAGTAGGCCAAGAACTTGTATATTGCACAGAAAACTGGAAAAGTACGCTAAACTCACTCCTGATGGAGCTTTAAGTCAACTTAGTGTACTGATCGAATTCATGACATGAGAACGAGCGGTGCTGAGCGTGACTAGTTTCAAAAATTTCGCTCAGCCTCTGGCCTCGGACGCCTTTCCTAGCCACTGCGATTTGAAACCAGGTCGCCCCTCTGACGCGGCAGATCGCACAAACAGTCCCAGGTACCCGACTAACGCATTTCCAAAATTGACAAAAACTAATAGACTTGGTAATGAAAATTGACATATTACTAAAAATAATAATAAAAAGAACTTACTTAAATATAAAACTCCAAATGCGCAAATTTCTTTCTTTCATACATGAACGATTCGATCATCGATTACCATGGCAATGTCATAGAAATTTAAACTGATGGATGGAAGTCTATAACTTGCTTGCTCTAAGGCACTATTACATCTGGTTAAATAGCTGTACAAAGGACTCATCGGAAAATTTATAGATATTAACAATATGAGTGATGAAGCCACTAGTTCATAAATATCCATTCACCGTCGGAGAAGGAAAATAACCAACGCAGCCGTCGTCCCCGCATGGCAACGAAACGCCAAACATTAAAAACTTTTTCCCCGTCTCACTTTTTGTAAAAAAATACAACAACGATTTTTTTTACAAATGTTTTCGGTTAAAGAGAAACCACCCTCGGTTAAGCAGACAGCGATTTCTTGTTGCTAGGCGACCAAATGAAATTTCTTTGCTATCTCTCCATCAGTATAACAAACAAAGAGCGCTGTAGTGTGTGAGGGCTTCCCTTTTTTTTCTAAAAGGGATGCAAGATAAAATCTCGCTGCATCTGATGCTCGACCGGGGCTACCAATGTTATTATGTGGCATACACTTATTACATTGACGGGTAATAAATCCAATCTTTCAGGGGGCAAACCATGGCTCTACTAAACCTCACCATGTATAGAACTTGCTCATTTCGCGGCTGGCTTTTGTTTCAGGAAGGAAAAATCTAGCCAAATACTCGTCGCCAGCTTCCAAGCCATTACCCATAGTCTGTCAGCTCGTGTATATTGTTTTCTTAATTTCACGGCAAATTTGATGCCGGCGTGCTGGAGATTGCCACGGGTTTTCCTGTATTGGTGTATTAATATCCATCTAAACAACACTAATTCGTCTTTACATTTCATACCCATATAGTTAAGCTCGCCAATAAATTTCTGGTGGAATTAATTCTCCAAGATATGGTAATTGATTGCATTCCTAAATTGCTAAGAAGGCGATCACGTGACGTTTAGTTAAGTTTCTGCAGTGGAACATGAGTCAGCGGCGTGGGCTGTCATAACGATTAATTCCCGTAAGTCAATTTTTGCCCGTTACTTTCGGATCTTCGCTATCAGCTGAAAGCACGCAATTCATCTGTGTTTGTGCCGTACCCCAATCCAACGGAGATCTTGTTCAAATTTACATGTTAATGGCATTGACTGACAAAATGTGACGAAAGTTACTGAAATTTGCAAGTTCGATAGATGGTTGACGGGAGACTCAGCCATTTTGCGTTTTTTTTTGTGTTAATAGTAGGCATGACTGATTGCCATCGAAAACCACGTTTTTTCCCCGACAAGGAGGTTGAAAATGATGGGATAGCATGTGTCTTACTGGGAAAAGAATACCTACAGTTAGATTTTGTCAGTGACATTACTGCCTCGATACCTGGAAACACCGTCAGGTCACAATAAATCGAATTTTCAAGTGTTAGTCGCAGATTTACGAGGAAGCGCGATAAGAATTCATGTTATTTCGTGAACTGGGTCACAACATGTCGGCTGCTCTGACACCTAAGGCGAACCCGAATCTGTGAATATAGAACTGCCTAGATGCGCAGAGCTGCATTTATGTACTTTAACAGATGACGCACCGTCCAGCCTCAACAATTTGGCCTTTTTTGTTCGATCTTGTACTTTTAAATCGTTTTTAGGACTCTTTTTTAAAATCCAAAACTACGAAGAATCTCCATGTTTGTTAATCTCTGGAGAGAAAAGTATATACGCCCTTGCGTCGTTTCTGGATCATATCAAATAGCGAATTTAGAATTTAGTACGAATAAGTGAACATTTTTGCTTCTTTCTGGGATCTACAAGCCATGTACGTGCTCATACGTATACATAGCGGTAAGCCAGAGGCAGGAAAAGGAGAGAGAGAGAGAGAGAGAGAGAGAGAGAGGAGAGAGAGAGAGAGAGAAGAGAGAGAGAGAAGAGAGAGAGAGAGAGAGAGAGAGAGAGAGAGAGAGAGAGAGAGAGGAGAGAGAGAGAGAGAGAGAGAGAGAGAGAGAGAGAGAGAGAGAGAGAGAGAGAGAGAGAGAGAGAGATTACGAAACTTGACGACATCAACGATTTTGATCTAGTACATGTTTCCGCCAATACGATTTGAATCGACAGCGGCAGGAAATTTTTATTCTATTTGATTTACAGCAGGATTAGCGACAGGAAAACTCAGAGCACTATTCGCGCGCTGCTGAGATAACACGCATAGGCAGATACGCGCGTTACGTGTATAGCGACGCAGCCAGATCCCTCACTACATATCAACCCCAACAGAACAAAAACGAATTAAATTTCTGCATATAAAATATTCTATTTGCTCAACTTTCTCACAAATATTTCCGGACAATTTCGTCAGAATCGAGCACAGACGACTTCGTCAAGCGACACATGTGCTCCACAGAGTGATTTTTCCTTTGTGGTATTTTGATGACATTTTCCTCGGATTCGGACGAAACAGAAAATAGGCGATTAAAATGTAAACGAGCGAAACGAAACATGGGTGTTCAATTTCTTATGTCGTTTAACAATTTGATAGAGGCTGTCTACTCTATTTCATCCAATGAATGTTGATGTCCATTACATAAAAGATGTCAATAGTGTGTTGGAACCTTTTAAGGCTATCTACATAGGTTGCCAATCTTTCTCCTTTTTTTCTGTGAGAGGTTTGGTCTTTCATACACCTTATCGTATGCATCAGCTCTTAACGCGCTCAACTAGCTAAAGCAAACAGTCGCCCTAATCTCTAACGCAATCGGCAAATATGTCGCGATCGCCGGGATGCTATTGTTATTGTTTTCCCTCCTCTATTCCAAGAAACTCTATAGATTTGATATTTCTGCCAACATTCAGTCGCATTTATGGGGCTTCCACCTCGCGTCTCCCCTCGCCGATCGGTGCAATTTCGTTCGAAGTGAACAAACAGATGTTTTTCATTTCTCGACGTGTCTCCGTCAATCGCTGTTAATGTTCAGTTTTTTCATCAATGATTCATAACTCCACTGCATCCTCCCAATATTCCGGGGTGAATTTATTCCGAAATGACAATTAGAGTTATTCGCCGCGCCAGCTGTGTTCATAAACCAACAAAAACAATAACAGACCACGGACCCCGTTTTTACTTGTTTTTGAAAGGATTTACCCAAGATGATAGCGTGAAATTTCATCCTCTACAGCCGCGAAAACTACCAGTAGGAGCTTTAACTAAACCATGTATTGACCCTACACCATTCCCCATTATTGGATGGTCTGCATGTAGGAGGGAAGCCCCCAAAATACATCGCTATTGTTGGTGGCAAATGGAACGGTGTATTATTGATTGAACTGTTTTTCTTTTCGGTTTTGCTCGTCTAGTGATCAAGCCGATAAGTGATGTTCTTTTGGCTGCCCGGTGGCTTTGTTCGCCGTTCGACATTCAGGCGAAGGCTTCTCAGTGTAGAGGAGAGACACTGATTACAGTGGTAGCAGTTTTCCGATAGAGAGCTGTTTTATCGTTTACAAAACATGTCACCCAGTAATTGATGTCTTCCAAACAAAACAAATAGTATAACACAATAAAAGCAATGCAAACTTATTTTAATACTGAAAGAGTGTATCATGGTCAAAATTACAGTTTATTAAAGTGTAAAATTACGTAATAAAATATTCAGCTTGTATAATTTGTCCTCTGGTCTGGAATCTTTCCAGGGAGTTGTTGGGATTGGTGCATACACAGTAAGAAAATTTGCATCCATCCACGAAATTTCGAGCGTTTCTTTTTTGTTTCTACTTCGGTCGTGTTGTCTCCCCGTTTCCTTGCCTTGAACGCGTTGAAACATTGAGGGATACGACCAGCAAGTTCAAGAGCACGTACATTCCAATGTCCATTATTGAAGCCTATATTGCATCTTAATCGAGGCATGACATTTCACCTTTCACACACGAAGTGTCACGAAGGGTCAAACGAACCACCGAGCAAGAATCTCTGCTGGCGGAGTAAACCTCTGAAGCTGAATCTTAAGCCTGCTACTTCATTTGTGAATAGAGTCTGACACTGTAATCATCGAGTAAAAAGTCGTTTATCTACTATCGTCATCGATATATTGAAGAAGCACAAAGCAAAGGGTATGATTTACATCCGGGTGTGCATAGAATTCCATTTGACGTCAATAAAGCGTTAGTTCGTTTTAAGTTGAGTATCAAATTCTGCATGTAGAACCCATAGCTCTCTTTCTGTGATTTTGGATAAGAGTCGTTATCAAAGTAAAGGCTTGGGAAATAATAATACGAGTGGCATGATAACAAATTACCGCACCGAAGGAGACTAGAATGTCGACAGAAAAAGTTCTCAAAACAAATATCACATACAATTATAAATCTGATGTTTATTGTTCCTGTCGTGTTCAAGTGATTGCCTCCAAAACACTTCTAAACAGACTTAGCATAATACCCCCATCACCATTACCACCACCACCATCACCACCACGGCCAACACCACCATCATCACCATCACAACCACCACCATAATCATCATCATCATCATCATCATCATCATCATCATCATCATCATCATCATCATCATCATCGACTGGATCACCATTAAGTTCATCAGGAGCATTAAAATCTGGTCATTCTCAAATTCTAAAATCGAAGTTAGCTGCAGTCAGCTTCAACAAATAAAACATCTAATAAAAGAAAGATAAAAAACAAAGAAAACGAAACAAATTCGTTAAGAGGCTCGACCCAGCAAAGTTAGCTCAGGCTAGACAAATCAATTATAGATCTGGTGCGAGAGTGAACCTTGTGGTTGCTTTTGATTTCAATGAAAACACGCACCTCTGAAAATGGTTAACATTGTCAGAATACAATAACAAATGACTCAAAGCCGCACATTACAATACAGGAAACGACACTGTCATTTACGGTTGTGTGCAACGAAAGTAGCAGTCTCGATTAATAAGCGACTTTTTTCTCGTTGTTTCTCATTTTCAATCGTGGGGTAGGACATCAAAATTCAAGAAAAATTGTCGATAATTATGAAGACGCAATAAAATTATACCTTGTTTGTATCTGCATCACTAAACTAAAATGCAAATAGATTGAGTAAGAATATTTACAATATCGATTAAAATTACCCGAAAACTATATTTTATTAGAAGATCTGGTTTGCTATTTTTAGGAAAAAATACGTATATGTTGAGCATATCCTGATACATGACAGAAACTGACATTAAAGCGTTACCAAACCCAAACTTTTAAATTTGGTTTGCCATGTTTTTTGTTGATATTTTACTGGTAAAGGGTAGGAGTACTTCAGTAACAATCACGCGATAGCAATCCATCAAAGTTTCGCTTAAGATCAAGTTTACTGACTGTGAGTACATCGTTCACGGAGGGTATAAATCTTGATGAATCGCTTTTCAGAACGATGCATTCGTTCCCGCCATCTCCACTTTTGTCAATACTAAATTGATTCTTTTCCGAGAAGGTGCCAAAAGACAAAACTAACAAACGGAACGAACAAACACTCGTACAACATCAAACAGCTCAGGGGAGATTTTGTCAATTTGGAGTAATTTGAGTTCTATCTGAAATAATGTCGTTGGTAAAATGTGTGCTTTGGCGACTGTTGTCAGTATGTCAGTTTCATCAAAACGTCGAGCTGATTCATGATGAGTTGTTGCATGTCGCTTTTCATGCCCAATCACATAGCTATCTGATTCGGCTTGTCCATTTCAAACGTCGTTCTCCAGTCGCGTTACGGTAATTAACAAGAAATTCGGGAACATCTATCTGGAAACGATAATCGATAAGCCCCTGCGCTTTTAATGACTGTGTCCCTTTTTTCGTTTTTCTTTTCCTTTTGCGATCATCGATCGTTTGACGTCTGAACCACTTTGCGATGGAACCGGATATCGAGGCGACTGGATCTTAAACGAGATCGTCAATCAGTTAGCCAAAAGTATTCCTCGACAGAAAGGGAAAAAAATCACTTTTATAAATTGTCATCTTAACATCTCGAGTTAATGATCGAATTGAAGATAGCAATTAAATGTGAATGGGGAAATTTGGAACATCAATTCAGGGAATTAGATTAAAATTGCAGTCATAGACGATGTAGCTCATTCACATGACATCTTCTCAAGTAACGATAATCACAGCGCCAACTTTTATTCGTCAAATTGATATCTGCGATCATAGATTAAACATTCTGTAAGATATGAGTAGCCTCGTAATGATGGACTGCAAAGATAAGATATTTTAAATGCCTCCCCCTTTTCTTTCTAACCTCGCCAATGTCGTACCAACAGCTAACAGACCACGTCACCGCACAGAAAATCAAAGTGAATTACATGTTTTGTACTCAATGTGTAAATGAAGGTGGTCCTAATGTGGCTCTATAGAAAAAAGAGAGTCCAGCTAACCCAGGGGATGCCCGGGGGAATTGACATGATCAATTCAATAACAAACCAAACATATCAACCCTAAGAAAATGAGTGCAAATGGAATATTACGGAAAGTGACGTAGTACACGTCTCCTGCATGTATAAAGACAACTTGGACGGTCCCATGGGGGCGCCAACTGACATCACACGCCTGTCTTGTACAAACTATTTGTATCTGTATAAACTCGCTTTACTTTCGGGGATAAATTTTTAAAGCGGTGTAATTGCACTATCGAACTGGGGACTATCTTTTGGCAATTGCCTTGTGCTTTGCCGCGTCTCTCTCAGGGATTCGGCATTTTTTCCTCCATCGGGCGTAGAAAAAAAAAGGACGAGGACGACTCCGCACAAAAGAGATCAAAGAAGAAGTAATCTGATATTGCGCAGCAACTTCATCTGCATCAAAAGCGCACTCCAATTTATGCCTCAGATTTTCTCTCTCTCTTTTATCCCCCCTCCCTAATCACTTATGATCACAAGCTCTGCAAAGTCAGCACCACGACAGAACGCTTACCGAGGAAGCAAGCATATGGGTCGGAAAAGCTCACAAATATCAGTATTGCGTGCTGGAAAAAAAACCCATCGCGACTCTAGCAGGCGTAATCACGACAGGATTGTTTATTCTTTAGGGTTTCTGCTTTCAATCGAGAAAGTGATGCTGATGAAGAGAAGTATTCTGCCCTGATTGGAAGGGCCCTTCAACGGGACAGCCACAACTCGAATTATAGTTTTCAACAACTAATTACCAAAAAATCGCCTGAGGGGGCTTCACTTATTTTCCCCTTTACTTCGCATTTTAGCGACACATATCATTGATCCATAGCCGTCGCTTTTCAAAAGACACAGCAGCGTTTCAAAAAAGTGGAAAAATCCAGAGAATTGATGTAGGAATTTATTGCATTTGTACCACGTTCGCAATGATGATGTATATGTCTTGTTGACTTATTTAGTATGGACCTTACGAAATAAAAGAACGCTCTATTAGAATATTTGGAAATTTACTAAGTGGCATATCTAAATCAATCTCTGTATATAATTTCCGGTGTTTACCAGTTGTCTTAACTACTCGATTTTGATTGGCTGGCTTGACAGTTGATAGTAATTAACAACGCAGACGCGCTAGTTTGAAATTTGTAGAAACTACATTCGAAAACTGTGAAAAGGTTGTGTACGTGTAGTGGTTCCATTCTGACGGCTATTTGCGGTAACTGCATGTCCTGTAATCTACGTCAACATTCACTTTCCCTGGCATCACTAGCGAGGTGACAATGCTTCCTATTGTTCGGATAGGAGTTGGAAAAAAAACAAGTCTCGCACATTTTTTTTGCAAGTGTACAGTATTGCAGAATAATTATGGCTGTGAATGGACGCGTATTCAGTGTGCGTTCAAGAGATACGGCAAGATTTAAGGAATAGATGTTTTCAGGGTGATATTTGAACTATGACCCAATATCATCACGATGAGTAAATTTCATGATGGCAAGTCTTTTTCTTTAAGATGGCTTAAATGAATAGTGTATATACTTGCTAGGAGAGGTACAAGCATCTTTACTGTTCTTCTCCAGATAGTCATCGATGGCATTAAAATACACTCCACTGTTAAATGAATCCATTCAGCTATGAAGTTTTTAATGTCAAGTGAAGCGACGTCTACCACTGCAAACTCAGTGACCCTTTGCCCGAGTGGTATACGTGTGAAAAATTTACAGAGCCTTGAAGAGAAGACATTTAAGTGATTGAAAGTTTGGTCCGACTCAGAGATGTGGTCATTATGCCATAGGCATTATGGGTACAGAATGCCCAGATAATGCGGTTTGAAGTCATATACCAAGTCAGCAAAATGAAGTCTTCAAACTTGCCGACAAAAAAAAAACCAACGACACAAATCTGGTAGATGATATTTTATTCCGCTGCCGTTCTTATTGTTCTAGTATCTATTTGATACATGATTTTAATGAGACATTTGAAAGACGAGATCAGAATGTGTTAAAGAAATCTTTGCAACTTTTATTCTGGCTTAAAGATACACAAGGCGGGTCCATTTTAATTTGTAATTTTAAACTAATGAGTTCCGGTACTTGGCCAGGAAATAAACAAACATTAAAAACAACAAAAAACAAGATAAACAAGAGAAGCCAATACATCTTGTTTGGGTCGTTTCACGCTGAGCAGGCATTGTATCGGACCCGGTATCGGAGACTCTAACACGGTGTCGTGCCCTTGAGCAACTTGAAGGTACTGTTACTCACCATTGCTTCATTTGGTAATGGGTAGAGGGTGCCCCATCCATGCAATTGGGCTTTCGCATGCTGGGTGACGGAATTGATAAATAAATATGAAAATAAAATCGAAACTTAACAATTGATAGAGGGCAGAAAATATTCGTTAATTGCGAAATCTTTGTTGTGAATATCAGTGTAATTATGGTCAATACTAACTTGGTATGTACTTCCCCAAGCACACATTAAACTTAGGACGCAAAGACGAGAACTGATGTAGTCAGGTTGAGCGCGCTGTTTTCAATTCTATGCCCGACGCTAATTATTCATGTTTTGCTTAATTGCTACTTTCGAGGATAAAAAAGTAAACAAAAAAACAGCGATGTTGATCTCAGCCCTCAGTTTCGTAAATTGAATCGAGGGGGAAAAAGCGGTGAAATGTATGCGTCACGCTAAGAGTATCAGAGGCAAAGAGGGATGCACCTGCCATCCAACGTACTTTAATCCTTTAATGAGGTGCGGCATTACCATGCCCAGCAAAACGCTAACCGTCCTGACAATGTGAGAAAGATCGCCTCTTTTCACCATGCACCACTTCCACGTTCATGTAGCGCTGAGAGCATCTTTTTTTGGAAATATCCACAAACCCTACAGTTTGAGAAACCACTTCCTGGGTCGCGCGTTCTCTTCGATGAAGGTAAACAAAAGAGTCAATATTTGCCACCCAGATTATTAGCCAGACTCCATAACATGTAATTATCTTGCTGATTAGCATAGGCTGGCTGTGTTGTGGAAGCCCCTCAATGCGCAAAATAGTGGTATGCATTTGAAATTACCCTTTGTCGCCGCCAAAGCCAAATCAAGCCGATTATTCACAAAACTGCTTATTTTATAAGTGCTTATGCTTGAGTCGGCTTTTCCTTTTCACTGTATTGGATTGTTTTGCTACCCCGCAAAAATCGCAATAATTGCGAAAATGGAAACGAAACTGAAACTGAAAAATAATTTTTAGCAGACATCCTCGTCTAGCGTTAGTTGAAAAATGAGCCGATATTTTACTTTTTCTTAATGCCCTGTTAAGAATTTAATCATCGTCTAGGACAATGCATGGGTGTCATGCTTCGGAGATACTTGATAAAGCCATGTAGGTGCCGGTGTGTGTGTTCCTATTGTAGCATCCCTGTCGATGAATGGAATACGGGTATCGCTTTCAGATCGGAAATCGTTCTTTGAGATTTTGATCCATGGACAGATTTACCTTACTTTAATAGGTGAGGGATGATATTCTCCCGGAATGGGAATCTTGTGTCAACCTTTAGTAAGGAGACTAGATATGGCAAGGTATAAAATGATGAGACTTTGGGCTGATCCTTTGTCACACCTAAATTTAAAAATCGAAGGTGTGTAAGACGTCCTCCTCAATGAAAGCATATATATATATATATATATATATATATATATATATATATATATATATATATATATATATATATATATATATATATATATATATATATATATATATACACATATACATACATATATACATATATATATACATATATACATACATATATATATATATATATACATATATATGTATGTATGTATGTATGTATGTATGTATGTATGTATGTATGTATGTATGTATGTATGTATGTATGTATGTATGTATTACAAAATTCGACTGTATACCCGTATGTGTTTCGTCTTTTCTGAAAGACTGAATGGGGGGAGGGTTAGGGGTAGAGGGCGGAGCAGCCCTGTATGTAGGTTTTTTTATAGGCAAACAGCGTGACTAAAACAGACATGCCTACCAAAGCGTATCGAAGTCGCTGTTGCAGCTAAGTGCAGCATTGTCAGCGAGCTCTCGCCAATCCTGAAATAGGACACCCGGGTCGGAGTACCGTGTCTACAGTCGCAACTTCAGCCAAAACTTGTTAAAATCAAATTCCGAGAGGGGGCCATTCAGTTGCGGTGCCAAAACAATGTCCCACACATTCACGTGCGGGTCGCTTGGAACACAGCGTCGGAACCACTGAGCCACGCCATGTGTTTACCATGCGTTCTCCATCCTACATGGGGAATCTAGACCATCATTTGGAGGCTGCTACATTACCATTATATATAAATTTAAACTCGTTTGAAAATGATTTGGCCTGAAGGAGCTATTTTTTTCCGGGGGACTCGGTAACGCCATCTAATGAAAACATCAACATGCTTTATTTCACGGTGACATTTTCCAACGTTTTTCCTAAATTAATTTAGCCCCTAGGAGTTTAGCTTCTAGATCACTTTACCTCGCACTGGCTCTGTCGCCAGAAGCACCGTCATGAGCTAACGACTGAGCGGATTTTTGGACGCCAGAGATGAAAATTTTGATCTTGAGTCAAGATTTCGAGAGCTTTTATTTGGCTTTTCAAAGCAAAATACCTTGGCCTTTTTTAAACTATCGATGTCCTGAAAGAATGGAAAAGTGTCACAGTGCTTGAATCATAGCTTTGAATCATCGCTCGAGAAATTTAGGAACAGCTTAGAAGTTTATCATTCTTAACTTGACCGTGGACATAGCACCTATTGGATGCAGTTCCGTTAAGGTCCGGGCATCAGCGAAACAAACCGATGTTACCGAACGAGAAAATTTGCTTACCGAGTGCCCAGCTCTGATTCTGTCGCCCTAATCTTTTGTAGTCAGGCGACTTCTTTTGTGGCGCACAGAAAGCCCTTTTTTGCATTCAGCAGTGTGCAGAAAAACAGTGTGTTGTGCTCAGTGTATTTAACTAGTGTTCCTGCATTTCTTGTTTCGGGAACATATGTTCGTCTCGTATGCCGACCGCCACAGAACAGAAGTTAGGCCGTTGTTTGCCAGTCCAATTGTGTTTACCGAACACTCTTGACTCCAGCAATTCAATGAACGACATCAATTGCCGGTTTTAACGTTTTAAGCGGGTATTTGCCTTGGGCTACTTTCTTCCTAAAAGTCAGGCGCATCCATTCTTTTTGGCACGTAATTGCTTTTGTTCACAGGATCGCCACTAGCTTTTTGCAGTCTAGTACGTCGCTTTTTCTCTGCTCTCATTCGGCGGCTTTCAAAAACATTACACATACACACGCTCTGTTTGCATCCTTTGTTCAGAAGAATAGAAACCTATAGTCACCGTCTTTTGCAAGCATATGTCTGCTACAGAAATAATACAGAAACGGCATGACACGGGGGCTAGCCGATGACATTTTTCCGTGGAAACGGCAGTCAAACACGACGCGAACTCTGCTCTATGGTGCTCAAACTCGATCCGTACGACCGATCCCTCGGCTTGTACCACCCTTTCTTCAGCATTTCTACGTCCATGTGATGGAAAGTTGATTCGCAGTGTTTTGATGCCATAAAAATGAACTTTAAATCGCCATTTTCGTGAAACTCGATATTCTAGCATGACGCGTGATGTCGCGCGCGCACATGTCCATGCCCCTCCGTCGGAAATTGGCCGCGTTCGATGCATGCGCAGTATCTGTGCAGACAGGCTGATAAATCATCGGATAGAGAAAGCGGGACTGGCTTGTGGAACTAAATGAACCCTTAACTAAACAATTCCTCGGCCGTTATCCCCTGTTAAGTTGTTAGGTAAATATTAGGTTCCCTGTGTAAACTCTCACTTACCAGTATAAACGGTCACATTGAAAAGTAAACACGAAAAACAAACAAGAAAATAGTGATCTGTCAACCAGGGCTGTTAATTGCCACACTTAAGTTAAAACGTCGCCTGATGCACTACAGGCAGTCTATATGAGCTAAAAGAATGGGAGAAACAGGACATTACCAACAGACGTCATGGTTAATAACGATGATCAACTAGCGGGGATCAGAGTCCGTGCTTGAATTTATGCTTATCAGTTCATATATTTTTCCTCGAGAATCTTGCGCCGGCAAAGCGATTGAGTGATTGCCGACGATGTTAGAGGCCACGGTAGTTTAGGATCAACGATCACAACACGAACTTTCAACGATCGTTCCGGGGTTGCCCGAAGATCGCCGTGGGGTTGCCCGAAGATCGTCCCGGGGTTGCCCGAAGATCATCAAGGGGTTGCTATAGTTCCGAAAGAAAGGAGACCCTAATCCCCTCTTTGAAGAAGCGATGTCGCAAGGCCGCCATGTACATTGTATAAGGAAACCTGGCGATTTATTAGCACATTAAAACATTGGTTGCTCTCCGTAGCTCCCTTTTTGGGGGCTGTGTAGAAACGGTTCCGACGTTGGAGGCGTAAATGAAGCAGCACGCCTCTCGCCGCGCTATCGCCGTGTTTCAAGACAATCACCGTGCCGTGCCGAGCTCGGCATCGCCATTGACAAACACTCTGACGGAGATAAATTGAAACATAGGTATTCCGTCAGCAAGGTATTTCAACCCTCTGGAAGTCCACCGATTTCTAGCACGCAGAGCTGCCGATTTCACTTTGATTTTCATAAACCCTGAAATAATGTGACGGCACATTGCGACCGGTACGGCACGTCATAGAGCTAAGAGAACAGGCTCAGGCAATTTTCACCCGACGCTGATGGATGACACCGGTCGCTCGCGAGTCGATACAAATGTCCTCCTTGATATGAAGATACAGTCAGTTGCCAGTAATCAACGGAGCAGAGAAATGGCGCCCCACCCACTAGCTTCACTCTCTCCCAGCACAGCAACTCAGCTGTGTCGACTGCTTGTACCTTAGTGTCTCGCCTACACAGTTTAATTAACCTTTCAACACAGTCTTCAACACAGCTTTTCTCAATGGCAAAAAAATCGTGTAAGTGTAACCATTTCCTGGGATCCAAATAAACAAAAAAAGCGATTCCTGCCTATTATTCAAATAAATTTTCTGATAAGGTTTTTCTTAATTCTTAAAAATATATCGACGCCCTTGTCGCTCTCACTTCGCGAAGATGTGACGTCAATTTATCGTTCAAGGTGAAGCGTCGCCAACTCGATACGTAAGATTAGCTCACGAGCCATCAAGCTTGGAGAGCTTTTGTAAAGTATATCACCCGGGCATCAGTCAGGCCACAAGCCGAAGCCCCTCTTTGCAACTTTTGGGAGCAGCTAAAAGCCTTTTGAAAGTCTAATCGGGAATAATTTATAGGCGGTTTGCTTCTAATGGGGCTGTCGTACAGCCAGCGTCTTGTTCGCTTCCCAACCAACTGTCTATGTTTACGACGCTTGTTTGTATCGACCAATCCGTGCAGCCGACGCTTTCAAGAAGGGCTGAAAAATCCCCCTCGTTGAAAACACGGTGTATTCTGCTCAATCAATTTCCGATCGCATCGCCTGGCTCGTTGCCAGCTTGCGGGATTTCTAATACTGTTGCTCTTTCCCTTCGCGATTCGTCATTATATTTACTTTTTTGCGTGTTGGGGGTTATAGATTTCGGGGAAAGGTAATTTTCAAGACTTCCATTAAGCCGTGTCATTTGTATCCCGGGACATTGACTAAGTATCGAGGCCCGCCGTCTCGTCTACCGGGGGAGGGGACTTTCATAGTGATAGGCATCCCTCTATATCATGTATTACAATGAACATAAAACAGATACGATGGCTTGGCGTAACAGTATACGCCCGAAGACAGTGTAAGGTTATGAGCTCTATAAATTCTGGACAATTTCACTCTCATAACCGCCTACCACACAAGTATTCGATGATGCCCATCTGACCAAATTAAGTGGCGTTTTACATCAACTTTTTGCATCCCCTTGCATCAGACACGTCGATTTTTTTCTTCCCGTTGTTGTTTTCAAAAGTAGCTTCTCCGTGCGACCCGACTGTAGCCTGTGCGCTGTGGAACATGTGTAATAGCCGCTTGATGTTTTAACAAGTATCCAGGCACGAATTACGCGGGGAAATCTCAAACAAAAATCGCTGCCGACCCCTGACCCCAACTTACAATATAATCGAGGAATATTACAGCAGGGGTTGCTGTAGTATTTGCCTTGCTAATCAAAACAGAACGGGGGAGAAGTTGGCGCTTATCGCGGCGCAGGGATCTGGTCCGTATGCAAGACATACATCTGCGTTCTAATGACCATCGACACGACGGAGAAACATGAACCAGGGGATACAAACACAATGGAGCCAGCGAGACGGGCAGTCGATGACAGATACTTCATTGAAACTCCGGCTACAGTGCCCGCCGCACACCATGTATCTTGGGGTAGACGCATATACATATATACAATACACGGGGGCAATATGCCTATTTGACTATTCAGCCCGTTTTAAATTCGATCCCCCTTTCACAGTAATTTAGCGTCAGGCCATACCAACTAATCACACCCCATCGCTACTTTCAATCTTCCAAAAGAAAAATTACCAACCAATTTTCAAAACGAAATATCCTGTGTCGATTCCTCTGTGGCCATCATATCTCCACAGTTTCTCCTCTGATTTATTCCTTCGTAGTTCTGAAAACGCTGGTCAACAGACAGGTTGAAACTTGGGGCCGCGAAAGACATACACATTTAGCGGAATATTGAAACCCTTAACGCGTTTCAAGAATTAGTTTACCCTAAGTACACTGAGCGACCCCAGCCAATAAGCAGCCATTTCCAAACAAAGCAGTTTATTTAATAAAGGGGAAATGTACGCGTTTAAGTTGTGAAATATGAAGGTCCATTCCGCGAACGGTATAAATCTTGCCCATGAAACTCAAACCTTCTGTCTGTGATAGGAGTGCTTTGCCCCTGTGTTATATAAAACTTCCGTTAAATAGCAATATGACAATCGGAGCTCGTTAATACTCTCAAGAGCAATTCGACTGCCGAACCCTCACGCGTACATACCATTTCAGCCCAGTTGTTCTCTGTACTCCGAAATTCCACACGAGCAAAAAAAAAAGTGAAATTCCCCGTCAGTTTTTTTATTTTTGCTTTACTGATACTGGCTTTTGGCAACAGGGAGACCACCCGCTTGTGTATACACAGAACAGGTTTTGATAGTGACGCGACCCTTAGCGGTTGTCTGACAGACCCGATCAACCGACACTGCATGCCTGCGACCGCGACACTCGATCAAACCCGCGGAACCTTAGAAACAGTAAAAACAGTTTGATGTTCTGTAAACCGATTCTTTACTTTAAAAAAAGAAGAAGTTGTGAACTCGATTTTTCATTTTCAAACACCAAGTCAATTAACTCGACAGAAATATCGTAGTGGGACGTGCATGATGCTCGGGGGCTAATAACAACGTTTAGCTATACTAGAATTATAAAATTAGGATGATCTAGTTAAGCAAGTGAAAAGGGAAATGCTAATAAATATGTGAGGAAATTTACTCCCGTGAAGTTTAATAACTTACTTTAATATGGCCTTGTACGGCAGACATTCAGGTCACTAATAACATGAGCGTCGACGGGAAATCGGTGAGTAGAGTAGAGTCTGCTATTGCGAGTGAATATCGCCGCAAAATAGGTCTGTCTTTAAATTCAACCGTAAACAGTCAGTCGTTGAAAATGAAATGAAACAAAAGATGAAATTGAATTCGAATGACAAATTAAACATAGCGCTTTCAGTCACACGTGTGCTCTTGTTGTGACACCGCCTTCTTTGCTGTGTTTTTGTGAAGGCAAGTCCCTGATTAAATCACTGCCTTTTTGATCTTTTATCAGTTTTGGTGACATCGCCCAAACTTTTTTCACAATATTTGTAAACTGGCAATCAAACTTGACCTTCCATAATTAAGACAGCTACATCGTGGATATCCTTGCAATAAGTGCGATAGTAATGGTCATAAAAGAGCAGGACACACAATCGAACGGATGGTTTGAAGTCGGCTTCTACGCTAAACGCTCTTAAAACCTTTCTTTGTCAGTGTTCAGATCTTCATCGCTTAACCATTTCCGATTGCAATTAACTTCATTATCTCCATTGTTTGGGTTGATCCTTGTGTTCATTGCCGTTGTAAATGGACAAACAATGACTTGTTCGGAGAATTCTAAAGCTTCAACGCCCCCGGACACTACATAAGGGAGACAGTAAAGCACCGTGATGATATCGACAACAGGTAAGGTAAACAAACACGGTCGGCTGTTGTCGTTATCTGCATAAACTATAGAATATGAAAATCAAATAGTTTTTTACGATTTTACAACCACATTGTATCAGAGTTTCTCAGGCTCTCAGAAGAAAACGAATTGAAAGAGAGCAATCTTGCAGAAACGCCAGAATAGTGAAGAGCCGACAATTTCATGCACATTGGAGTTGTGTTCATGACTGCTTTTTAAAATTATTTTTAGCACTGCATCAACCACGAAATGTTTTACTGGAAAACACATTGGTCAGAGAACAGTCGCTTTCCCAAGTAAAACTGAACAGACGCTTGAGGTGAGAGATCCATTTCATCGCAAGCGATCTGGTTATAGTTTGAAGAATTGGATTTAAGCGCTCGCGTCAAATTGCTACGCCGGCGAAGCGACCACACATGCACACGCGAAAAAGAAATGAACAAATCGAGGTTCAGACAAAGAGCTCTTGATAATGCCAGGATTGTGCGGTTGTTCCGGTGTTTGTAGCGTTTTCTGGGACCATAGACTCCCATTAACCAAATCAACGTGTACATGATTACATTGGGAAAATACAGAAATCATGAATAGTACATGGGATGACAGACCGCTGGAAAAGGGACCCTCGTTTAGGCTGCACGCTGGTGAGCACGGGACAACGACGCTTTCCCCCGAAAGTACACATTCATTTCCGCGATTGTGGTGTTTGGTCTTTATAAAATGGCCTGCCGAGGACGGCTTTAATAAGAGAAAATTGGGAAAGCTGTTTTTCCTGGGAAAACGTGATGAAAACCGCGGTCATGCTTGGTCGGAATACGTGTGCTGGGTGTAATTAACAAATATGAACTGAGATACGTACATTACAGGGAACGTCCTGCACTCTGTCAATTTCACCTAGCAGCGGATACAGCACACTATCAGCGTTTCAAACGCGATTACAATGATAGGAGAGTCACCAACCAAGTAGCGAGCCGCTTTTATGAAAATACAGTTGATTTTGCAGGTGAAACGGAAATAGGCGTCGTATTCAACAGGAAGACAGTAAAAATAAAAATCCACTTACGCAAAAGATTGATGGTTTGTGTCCCTTTCTTTTCAAAATAATTTTATTTCATACTCGATAACCGTTGATACGCCTCTTGCCTCGCTGGAAAAAAAACCACGAGTGGCCGTTGTGCAAATGGTAGCAAAACCACCGTAACCGCGGTTTCTTCACATGAAAAAACAAATGTCCAAAGACATCAATGACTCGGCTGAGGTCACAGTTCATGTAACCAATATATGAGGACTGACGAACACGTACAAAATACTGTACAACTCATGACAAAACGCCTAGTTCAAATGCAAGGTGGTCGATTATGGAGATAGAAAGGAATCATGCTCTCTCATATAGACATACTGTGTGACAAAAGTGTTCAGAAGAAATATTTCAGTTTAATAAAATTCTATCTTCAGCTTTATGTAACATACAACACTGACTTGTTCCAATAATTTTACATGAAAACATAATTTTCAGCTCAGAGAGCTTCGACAATAATAATCTGTTTTACAGCTAGGTCTTCAATCTCCATAAGGCCGCCTCTTTCAAATGGCGGGGTCTAATTGTCCAGATATGTTTATGTTTTATTATATAGCCAACTTCATTATGTAAACACTTTACATCGTAATTTGATTTACTATCAAAACGTAAGCGGCTTCTGCTCTTTGTCCATATTTACAATGGGGGTAAATTCCTGATGTACCCCCTTTTTACTAAATCCCTTCAAACTAAACACTTTCCATGATTTGGAAAGAAGAGCACGCCGTCGCTCAACAGCCTGTCTCTCCATGTGAGCTGTGAGCAAAGACGAAAGATCGAGTCGCCCGGAAATGGTGGTTTGTCGAGCTGAGATGCGCCCCTTAAAGCGCACGTTGTCAATCGCTTTATACCATTTATGCTAATTGGGGAGACATAGAACTGACTGAATATCACCTTAATTGGCTTGTTTTTGTTCGAAATTTCGAAATGAGCAAACCAGTATCGAAATAATTATTTAAATTTGTCGTTCTTCTGTTTATTTTTTCTTGGTTTTGGTTGCATGGACTTTTTCCAAATTTCGCCATGGCAACGACACGTTTTTCGCTCGAAAGATACGAGAATAGCATATACCGTGACAAATGTACTTCAAAGTCGATGATATAATTAAAATCTTTCTGAAATGAAATATTCATTGACGCAAAAGAGATACAGGGTGTACGTAATGGGGCGTGTATCACAACGCATTGTCTCCCCAGCAAACTTCTGCTCCAACGTGCAAGTTCATCTGAGCAGTTTAGTCAAGTTCTTAAAGTTCTGTTCCTTTACAGCTCACCAACTGTTGTACCATGATATACACTTTTCTTGAATCTCTCGCTTTTTTTGCAATGTTAGCTTAGATATATTGATGCCAGGAATGATAACAAAGCCGTGTCCTACCTAGAACTCAAACTTGTGCTGTAACCGCCGAAAGTTCGCCATACTGAGTCACCTCACAGCCTACTTGCAAAAGTCTGTACACTGCGCAACGATATACAGGCTGACAAATGTTTTCTTTCTTTTTTTTCCGCTGTCTTGCCGTGTTTTTTTAAGCTCGATCAAAGCAAAACAAGGAGTTCCTGAATGAACAGTAATCCACTAGAAAGGTGTACGTCTTGAAAACAAGGCCTTGTATGGTACAGGATCCCAAGGTTCACGTTTACAGGGTATCGTCTGATTTCGCCCTCGTTGGTATATCTTCGTATCATTCATGTCGGGTCAGTATTTGATTGGAGCTCTTTTCCTTGCAGAGAGAAAGATGACAAAATGGAAACAGTTTCAGTCTTCAGTCCGCCCATCGACTTCAACGTATCTGTGGCAATCTTTCTCAGTGTAATATACATATCTGAGTGTCAGTCCCTCATTTTTGAAAAACAAAAAAAAAAACAAAATGGTTCGCATTTGCCGTGGTCCTATGTAGGGGTACACGTTAGTGCCGTGCTCGAGTAATTTCCGCCGCCGCTTCTGTTCTCGTCTGCCCAGGGTTGGAGGTTCTGAAGCGCGTTCAGAGAAGCGTTCTGCATACATAGCGGGTCTGTCCTCCCTTCTTGTAAGCTCAGGCTCTTCATCGCTACTTCGTGTTGGATAGTGAACATAAATCTACTCGCCGCTTGTCGCTCGGCCTCCCTCTCCTCCGCTGTCTGCCTCCTGTTCAAAAACATTTTCGTTTCCGTCCATTAATACAGTGCTTTTTCGTCGGGTATAATCTCACAAGTGGGAAATTCGACCGGGTGTGTACACTAAACTTTGCTGGGTGAAGTTTCACCCCCCTCGAAATAATTACACCACGATTTAACAGCGTGTGGATTGGAGCCATTACATAGATACGCCCGGCCTTGCCGAACGCCAGGCCTTTTCTTTTTCCCCCTTATCTTCACACATTCCTGTATGATGGATACCATGATTTCGATAACACCCTGTGATTGACTTCAAACTATTTGATAAATTTATGGTTACGTGGAGTGCGGGTCCACTTACACATTTGTCAGCACTTGATTAGAGGATTTCCCCAGCACTCAACTCAAGCCGCCGAGCTGTCCCTATCGTTTAACTCGTGAAAAGTTGACAAAATAAGGCTCCTTGTAAGCTATTTCTCCTTTTTAACTGCCTGAATAGAGCTGAATGTTTTGGGAGTGGCTGCAAGTTATTATTCTAACCCACCGGAGCAACTTTTAATTTAACTTTTACAATTCTGCTTAGAAGCAAAGACATCGGTGTCATTCTTACCTCCACTTAGTTCTCCTGTTTTGAAACCATGTCTTGACTTGAGCGTCGGTCATTTTCAGAGCCTTGGCCAGGGCGGCTCTCTCGGCTGATGCTAGGTACTTCTGGCGATGGAACCGTTTCTCCAGCTCGCATATCTGTAGACGGGAGAAGGAGGTCCGTGGCTTTTTGCGCTTTGGCGGCGTGCGATTTTGGTACGGGTGGCCGATTCTCCGCGTAACTGTGTAAACCAGAATAGGAAAATGAGCAATCAAAATATATAATGGTCGGAAAACAAAAAACTTGCAGTGGATGGAGTTCTTTAGATTTTAGGATCAACGAGCTGTTAGGCTGGTATCATTCTTTTCATAACGTGTTAAATACTTAAGTGCTGGGATATATATCACCCGATTGTGGTTTCACGGCACGGACTCCCCCACCCCTGCTGCGAAAACACAGTGCACAGAATGAAGGCCAATTATTTAAAGTGTTCCCTCCACTTTGGTTTGATTACAGACCCATGATCTAATTGTGTGCTGCTACCTACCGGTGAGTCTGTCTTTCGCCAGGCGTCGTGATTCCATCCAGGGGAACGACGAGGACAGTGGTGCCGGTGGCGGCCGGTGTGCAGGCACTCGGATGACCCCCGTGGTCGTACTGTAGGAGGGTAGCAGTGGTTGCGGGTAGAGGAGGGCTCCGGAGGAAACAATTGCGTTGAAAGTAGGCGAGAGAGGTAGAGACGAACCCGATGTAGTTGTCGGGGTGCTTAAAATTTGATTGATACTGAAAGAAATGTTCGCAGAGTTTGAATTCCCCGTGTGTGAATTTTGAGGCTGGTCCCGCTTGCCTTCGTGGTCCGAATCCTCTTTTTTCATGGTCCTGTCCTCGTCTTTGCGTTCAAGTGAGTGGGGACTCGTACAGCCCTTAGTCTCCATGTGTGGCATCTTTCGCCGTGTCTGTTCAGTTTAAAATGAAAGGACCTTTCACCGTGCCTGGCTTTGACTTGTGTTATGTTAAACTTTTCCACTTGTCAGCTGTCTTGTCTTGTGTCAATCGGAACACTGGTCGGGTGTAGGGAGCGATGAATCAACGCATACGAGTTGTCATTTTGTATCTTCACGATGCATGTCCTGTTTTAATCATAACCAACAGGAACTATCTCGTGGGAATACTTTCCCCTGTCGTCATTGGACGATTGCTAATGCCTGACGGACAGAAGGCAAGGACTCAGAGAGAGATAGGCAAATGAAATGGCGGTGTAAGCCCCGCCTTGGGTGTGTCTACCTAATCAAATTCAACTTCCATACATTACTGGGTAATTAGGAGACCCAAACCCGCCTTATGTAAACTGGAGCTGCGTGCCACACCGTTTGTCTTACGATTCGCAATTAGCTACAGTTTTTCGATCAGATATCTGATTTCAATGAACAATTAATCAACACTGGTCACCAAAAACACACACCCATATCCCAAAACACAACACAAATACAGTTTACAACAGGACTTAACGATAATTGTCTACCCTGATGGATACATAAAGACATTTATACATATACGATTACACAAAGGCATGCATACATACATACATACATACATACATACATACATACATACTGTTATGTAGGTCATTTCCCCCACACTCATCATGACCTGAGTTCAATTAGTCTAGAACATTCCCAAGGTCACTGCCCTTGATGACCTCACAACCTTGAATTCAATTAGTCATGTTTGGAATGTTCTGGAAAGTTGATTAGTTGTGTAAGGGAGATAATTTTAGAACAGTAATTAGCATGTCAATAAAAGGTTCTAGATTGTTCTTACATGCCTTTATAAAAGGGACGTGCACAGCTTCCAGTCAGACTTTTGGGATCGTGTCTCTTGTGTGTTACTAAACTCCAGCAGTAGTCATTCTCAAGACTTTTCAAGACCTTCACTGTCAACGCTGGATTTATACTGTGGACTTTGTGCAGCTTCAAGCCTGCAAGCCAAAGGACTGTTCATTCATTCGACTGACTGTTACAACTCTGAGACTGGAGCTTTGCCGTCCCAGCTGAGATAAGTAGTCTGTACACTTTAAAGCTTGTACTCTATCCCTGACTTAGCAATTAGTTTTATTTTTGTAATAAATTTGGTTTAAACGTTAACTGCTGAGTTCACCCTTTTGTTCGTTTTCTCTGCACGTAACAAAATTGGGGGCTCGTCCGGGATACGAACATTTTGAGCCGTTTGACAACATTTTGACAGCCTTTTCAAAACTACTGTATACTGTGAACTCAGTGAAATTTAATCATGGCGGAATTTAAACCAGACGAATTTATGGATGACCTTGATCAGGACACATTTAATTCCCTCAGAAAAGACAACCTCATAACACTGGCCAATTTCCTTAAAGTAGAAGTCAAAAGATCTATGCGCAAGAGGGAAATACAGTACCGTATTGCCAAACATCTAGTTGATTTAGGCCAATTTGAGGAATCCACCCTGAAAGATTATGAGCCCGAGTCTACCTCTGAACTCAGAAAATTAGAATTAGAAATGCAGACAAATTTGGAGATCAAGAAACTAGAATTACAAATGGAAAAAGAGAGACAGGCATTAGAAAAAGAAAAAATACAAATGCAATTAGAAATGGAAGAAAGACAGAGAGAGAAAGACAGGCAGGAAAGATTAGAAATGAAACGTTTAGAGCTTGGACAGTCAGGAAAATTCTTCCCTTCAGACAAGTTTGACATCACTAAGCATTTCAGGTTAGTTCCCCCTTTCCAAGAAAAGGATGTTGATAAATATTTCCTTCATTTTGAGAAAATTGCTCAGAGTCTGAACTGGCCTAAGGAGTCCTGGTCTATGCTTTTGCAGAGTGCTTTGGTGGGTAAAGCCAGAGAAATTTACATTCAGTTGTCAGTAGAGCAGGCTTCAGATTATGATTCTGTGAAGGAATTAATTCTCAAGGGCTATGAGTTGGTGCCTGAAGCTTACCGTCAGAAATTTAGGGATTGTGAGAAGGTAAAGGATCAAACTTATGTTGAATTTGCTCGAACAAAAGAACAACTGTTTGATCGTTGGTGTTCTTCTGAAAAGGTCAGTCAGAATTATGACAAATTACGACAACTTGTTTTGATTGAGGAATTTAAAAGGTGCATCCGGAGTGACATCAAGACGTTTATCAATGAACAAAAGGCAGATACATTGGAGGTTGCTGCACGTTTGGCCGATGATTATTCATTGACCCACAAATCTTCATTTCTCAGCAAACCATCCCAGTCCTTTTCCTACAGAAACAATGCAGGTAAATTTAACTCCTCCTTTTCATCCAAGAATTTTTCAAAGGACAGTAGAAAATCAAATGACAACAGTTCACAGAGTTCAAGTAACACTCCCACATCATCAGATCCCAAGTCTCAATCTCCTTCTGACAAACAGTTCGGTACACTTCTTGTAATTATTGTAAGAAAGACGGCCATTTAATGTCAGATTGTTTCAAATTGAAAAGAAAACGTGAAGGTCAAAGTGGTCAAAGTGGATCTAAGCCCACCGGCTTTATTTCTTCATCAACTCAATTAGAGTCTAATAATGTGTGCAACACATTTTCTGAGGTTAAATCCCTCTTATCCCCAATTAATGAGGTCAAGGTCAATTCTTCTCAGGATAGCATTATGGGTATTTTCGAGCCATTTATTCATAATGGTTTTATATCACTTTCTAGTGATTTCTCTTCCGCTACCCCTGTCAAAATTTAAGAGATACCGGGGCTTCCCAGTCTCTTTTGTTGGCAGATACCCTGCCGTTTTCTGAAAAGTCATTTTCAGGTTCTAAAGTTCTTATTAAGGGGGTAGATTGTAATGACTACATTCCTGTTCCTCTCCATAATGTCTATTTGTCTTCGGACTTTGTTTCTGGACCTGTGACTTTAGGTATTAGGCCTTTTTTGCCTTTTGAAGGGATTCACCTTCTTCTTGGAAACGACCTTGCTGGGGACAAGGTCATTACTAATCCACTTGTGACTGATAATCCTACTTTAGATCAGGATCCAGAGCCAATTGAACAAGAGATACCTGATTTATTTCCATCATGTGCCATTACTCAAGGCATGTCAAAGAAAACTTCTGAGAATCAAAATACTCTCAAAAATAATGTCACAGATGTTGACTTAAATGACACCTTTCTCAGTCAGGTGTTTGACACGGATCATTCCGTTATCCCTCGTGGATTTGAAACTTCCAGTAAAACTTCTGCTGACCAAAGTCAGACATTTTCTAGATCAAATCTCATTGCAGAACAACACAAAGACCCAGATATTTTGTCTTTGTTTGACAGGGTAGATGATGAAGGTAAAACTTCAGATAGCTCTGTTTCCTATTATACAAAATCTAGTATTCTCATGCGTAAATGGAGACCTCCAGATGTCTTGGTTGATGACGATTGGGCTATAAAACATCAAATTGTGGTTCCAAAGCCCTACCGTGCTGAAATATTGCGCCTGGCCCATGAAACCCCCTGGGCTGGTCACTTAGGAGTAAGGAAAACTTATCACAAAATTCTCAGTCACTTTTATTGGCCTAATCTCAGGCAAGATGTAACACATTTCTGTAAAACTTGTCACACATGTCAAATGGTAGGAAAGCCGAATCAGACCATTCCAAAGGCCCCTTTACAGCCAATTCCTGCATTTCAAGAACCATTTAGTAGAATACTAATAGACTGTGTTGGGCCCCTACCAAAAACAAGATCAGGAAATGAGTACATGCTGACAATAATGTGTACATCAACTCGGTTCCCAGAAGCCATACCACTGAGAAATATAAAGACAAAGACTATAGTGAAAGCTTTAGTCAAATTTTTCACTTTATTTGGCCTCCCTAAATGTGTCCAGTCCGATCAAGGCTCCAACTTTATGTCTGGAATTTTTCAACAAGTAATGGATCAGCTAGGCATTAAACAGTACAGGTCATCCGCCTATCATCCAGAAAGCCAGGGTGCTCTTGAGCGATTTCATCAAACTTTGAAAAACATGATTAGGACCTACTGTTTGACACAGAGAAAGCAGTGGGATGAAGGAATTCATTTTTTGCTCTTTGCTGTTAGAGAGCCAATTCAAGAGTCTCTTGGTTTTAGCCCATTTGAGCTTGTATTTGGACATACAGTCCGTGGCCCACTTAAGCTCGTTAAAGAGAAATTCCTGTCTGACGACGATGATTGTCTGAATATTTTGCAATATGTGTCAGATTTTCGTACAAAACTCTCTAAAGCATGTGAATTAGCCAGAAAATCTTGAGTCATCTCAGCAGTCAATGAAAACCAGATATGATAAAAGCACCTCAAAACGGAAGTTTGAACCAGGTCAAAAAGTTCTTGTTCTACTTCCAATTCCTGGCAAACCACTCCATGCTCGTTACTTTGGGCCATATCTAATCGATAAGAAATTGAGTGATTTAAATTACATCATAATAACACCTGACAGGCGAAAACAAAAACAGCTATGTCACATAAATATGCTTAAGCCATATTTGGATAGGGATAATCCTACTATAACTCAGCCTGTTAGTGCAGTCAGTTCAAACCATTATGAAGATAGTGATACTGAAACTGACTTAGTGAAAATACTCTAAACTCAAAGCTGGGCTCGGTCAAGCTTCAGAACTCAGAAATCCTGGAGAAGCTGGAGTCTACAAAGTTGGCACACCTCCAGCCAGAACAACAACAACAGGTAAAAGAACTGCTCCACGAATATAAACACCTGTTTCAAGATGTTCCAACGAGGACAAACGTCATCTATCACGACGTTGATGTTGGGGACAGTAAGCCTGTAAAACAACATCCATACAGACTGAATCCAACAAAAGCGAAATATCTCCAGGAAGAAGTCAAATACCTGCTGGACAATGACTTTATTGAACCCAGTAAAAGTAACTGGAGTTCGCCGTGCATACTTGTTCCCAAATCAGATCACAGTTATCGTATGTGCACGGACTTTAGGAAGGTCAACACTTTAACAAAGACAGACACTTTCCCAATCCCGAGGATTGATGACTGCATCGACCGAGTGGGAAAAGCCAAGTATGTGACGAAATTTGACCTACTGAAGGGATTTTGGCAAGTCCCTCTGACGGATCGTGCTCGTGAAATATCCGCCTTTGTTACACCAGACGGATTGTTCCAGTACAAGGTGATGCCATTCGAATGAAGAACTCTCCGGCAACGTTCCAACGGATGATCAACGACGTCATATCCGGGCTAGACGGATGTGCAGCTTACGTTGACGACGTCGTCCTGTATAGTGACACCTGGGAGGAACACATCAAGCTCATGCGGAAGTTCTTTGAGAGACTGAGCAAAGCAATGTTGACTGTCAACCTTGCCAAATCTGAGTTTGGTTGGGCTAGGGTAACTTACCTCGGACATACTGTAGGACAGGGTGAGGTAAAACCTGTTGATGCCAAAATCAGTGCCATTTCAAGTTTTCCCATACCAAACTGCAAACGACAACTGATGCGCTTTCTCGGTATGGCTGGTTACTACAGAAAATTCTGTCCAAATTTCTCCACAATTACTGAGCCTTTGACTAACTTACTTAAAAAGAAAGTAAAGTTTGTTTGGTCAGAGCAATGCCAACAGGCATTTGATACACTTAAAGCCATACTGCTAAGTGCTCCAGTGTTGTCTGCACCAGATTTCACTTTGCCATTCAAATTAGCTGTGGATGCTAGTGATACGGCTGCTGGTGCTGTTTTATTGCAAGAGGATAGTCATGGTGTAGATCATCCTGTTTGCTATTTTTCACGCAATTTAACAAATCCCAGAGAAACTACTCTACAATTGAAAAAGAGTGTTTATCTTTGATATTAGCTTTACAGCATTTGAAGTTTATGTTACTTCTTCAAATCAGCCAATAGTGGTTTATATTGATCACAACCCTCTTGTATTTCTACAGAAATTTAAAGGCAAAAATCAGAGATTGCTTAGATGGAGTTTAATGTTACAGGAGTTTAATCTTGATATTAGACATATCAAAGGCAGAGACAATTTAATTGCAGACTGTCTCTCTCGTATTTAGAAATTATTGTTGTTCACTTTCAAGAAATTTTATTGTTGTTCACTTTCAAGAAATTTTACTTTAGAGTAAAACAAAATTTGAGTACTTAAATCCTTTTCAAGATTACATTTGTAAAAGAAAGATTTTTCTTTGAAAAATTTTCTTTTTTTGAAGAGGGGGTGTGTTATGTAGGTCATTTCCCCCACACTCATCATGACCTGAGTTCAATTAGTCTAGAACATTCCCAAGGTCACTGCCCTTGATGACCTCACAACCTTGAATTCAATTAGTCATGTTTGGAATGTTCTGGAAAGTTGATTAGTTGTGTAAGGGAGATAATTTTAGAACAGTAATTAGCATGTCAATAAAAGGTTCTAGATTGTTCTTACATGCCTTTATAAAAGGGACGTGCACAGCTTCCAGTCAGACTTTTGGGATCGTGTCTCTTGTGTGTTACTAAACTCCAGCAGTAGTCATTCTCAAGACTTTTCAAGACCTTCACTGTCAACGCTGGATTTATACTGTGGACTTTGTGCAGCTTCAAGCCTGCAAGCCAAAGGACTGTTCATTCATTCGACTGACTGTTACAACTCTGAGACTGGAGCTTTGCCGTCCAGCTGAGATAAGTAGTCTGTACACTTTTAAAGCTTGTACTCTATCCCTGACTTAGCAATTAGTTTTATTTTTGTAATAAATTTGGTTTAAAACGTTAACTGCTGAGTTCACCCTTTTGTTCGTTTTCTCTGCACGTAACAATACATACATACATACATACATACATACATACATACATACATACATACATACATACATACATACATACATACATACATACATACATACATACATACGCTCTTTTTCCCTGCCAATCCACCTCTTTTCCTTATTCTCTTCCAGTCTCTCTCCCCTATCTCCTTCGTGACGTATAAGATCGTTCGGCCTAGAGACCTCGCGGATCCAATTTCTATGACGCTACTTAGAAATGAGTTACATGTTTCAAGTTTGCAATAAAAAATAGGCCAGACCCAGATTTTGAATAGCTCCGGTTTCAGTTAGATCTGAACTTACTAGATATTCAACAATTTACAAGATACTGAAAACAAGATCTTCTTGTAAGTTTCCTCAAAGCAATATCAAAGACAAGAGCTTGGAAACTGCATTTCTAAATACATCTGTCAAACTAAATCAAGAATAGTTTGAAAGATTTCGAAATATCAGTTTTTCCATTTTCCATTTTTCCTACACTGAGAGCGGCATATAACTGAGCGATGGTGATTTCAACAAATGGCGATGCAAGCATCAAGTTATCTAGCTCTCAGGGAATCAGCCACTTCATCGAAGGTAAAAAGCGAAGTACATCTTTGACATCGAAGTACTAGTTTCAGTTTGGGCTAATAATCATGATTAGTTCGAGTGTTGGCGCTGAAAAAAGCAAATGTTAGTGAAAGGTTGCCCCAGGCAGAGTTTGACGGTAAACGCTTGTTTAGCGATAAGCCCATACTTTCAAGATAATGAAAAATCTTCATGCATCTCTTTGTTCTTAATTCATTTTTTGGGGGGAGAATTATAATTCATGAAATGGCCGTATCAGGCTTATCGTACCGACTTCATTCAGCTCGATGCGATCGCATAGTAACTGCGTTCGTAGCTGTCTTTAACTGACGCGAAATTCTCAATTTCCATCTTGAAACGCCCGCCCCCTGTTTAGTCATTCAACCGCAATTTTTTAAAATCAAAACTCCAACTTCAAGGTAATATGACGATATGACAGTGACATCGCAATACGTATGAAATTGACATACTGTAACCTCACATAACCAATGTAGCAATCTCAGATTTTAGGTGTTATTATGGCATATATGGCAGGTTATGTATGACAGAATAATAATATGGTATAGTGTAGTATGGTAGAATACAGTTAGTATAGTGTAGTACACTACAGTATAGCGAAATAGTAATATGACACAGTAAAAATAATGTCACATCACATATCGCAACACGACACAACACAACACAACACAACACAACACAACCCAGCCCAACACAACACAACACAACATAATGCAGTATAATATACCCAGATACGACATAACTTTTGAATCGCGTAGCTTCACATACTTAACAAACAACATAACAAAACAAAAGCATGATACGACGCAGCGCATCATATATCATATAGAATATAACGGTGTTGTTTTACTGATGAACACGCTATGACATAATGGGATCAACGCTGAACAATACAACGCAAAATGTTATAACAAAAGAATTGTTATCTTGTCTCCTTGTCTTGTCATTTCATCTCGGTCGCATCTGTGACTGATATTAAATCATACTTAGTCATTCCCCGATCTGTTTTTCACTGTGTCACGAAATGTCGTATCGTGTTCTATTACTTAACATCACAGTATGTATTAAGTTCTATCATTAATCAAATATCGTCGGTTCATTTCAGATCACGTCAAGTCAAGGCTTATCATATCGGTATCATATTACATCCTACAAAAAAAATAAATTTTTGATTTCTCGATCGTAGCGTGAAAAATGAGCGACCTTCGTTGAACAATGCAGTTGTTTTTGTCGTCTGCTCACAGCGAGCGCGGCAAAAGAACCACCAAGTGGCACCTGTCACTAGTGCCTTTTTACGTCAGGCCCCGCTGTTGTCAAATTAACCTAAACACGTAAACCAAAGATATCGTTGCATTTAATATACATTTAATAAGACAGCTCAACTTTGCAGGCCCATTTGCCTATGTGTTAAATGTAAAAAGCAGTGTTTTAAAATTGATATATTGCTAAAATGGTACGGCATAGAAGGTCGGCAGAATGATTAAACTTTGCAGTAATAAAAAAGTAAGGAGGGAAAATTGTTTGGCAGTGGGTTCCCGAAAGACTGTGACTGCCGTAGGGCAAAGAACAATCGCCATTACTCTCCTTGTCCACAACACTTTTCATTGTAATAATGTGTTTGTATATGTCAGACAATTACGCTAAATGCATCGATCGAGACGAGTTCTTTGGTTGGGTGGAGGAAAAGTGACGGGGATTCAATGAACTGAGTACAGATATGAGAGAGAGAGAGAGAGAGAGAGAGAGAGAGAGAGAGAGAGAGAGAGAGAGAGAGAGAGAGAGAGAGAGAGAGAGAGAGAGAGAGAGAGACAGACAGACAGACAGACAGACAGACAGACAGGCAGGCATGCAGGGCAGGGCAGGGCAGGGATGGAGGGAGGGAGTGGGTGGCAAGTAGACGAGAAATGTAAAGTTGAGAGGCAAGGAAGGGAGGGAGAGTGTGACTGCAAAGAGGAAAGGAGGAGAGAGATGTAAAGATGAATATGAGAAGACAGTACGTATTTCCACGATCGAAAATGGCCAGTCATGTTTAATTCTTTAATTGAGAACATTTGCAATGAGTATGGATAATTAGAGGATCAAGCAAAACAGTACTTTGTTTTTTTACCGTTGATTGGTTCCACTGAAAGGGCACTCTGATTCACTTGATAATCGACACTCATAACGCTGGGCCATCATTTTCCAGGGGTAACGATAAATGAAAAGCCGAAAACAGCAATAAAAACAGATCCCGACAAATGTCAAACCACGTCACTAATCAAACAAAAAAACTCGAGCCAGAGATTTAAAACGAATATTAACAATCGCAGACGAGACGTCAGCGGGAATGAAAAGTGGTTCACCTAAATCCCGCTCGTTTTCTTCTCCTGTCTGATGGGTCCACTGTCATTGGACTTTTGTGGTATTACTGACTTTCTATGTATCTTGCTCATCGTTGAGCGATGAAAAAAATAGAATCTACACTCCATCGGCTAATTATGCTCTGTGACAATTCCAACCATTATACTATGCGTCGGTATCGCTTTACCACATTAACATGTTTTCTTGTCTATCCCTAAAGCTGCCTAGGCCTAATCCCCGGTAATTTTTTTTACTAAACAATGCCTAGCAAAACAGTCTGCCACATTTTTTAACCAGCTAGACGCATGTGACTTGCCAATTCTGATCAAGGAACAAAAAAATATTTAAAAAATTATAAAACGCTTTTGCACACATTGCTCGTACTTCTCTGGCCTGGCGCACCCCGCTGAGGATTTTGAGGCACTCTATCGGTGTAACGATGTGCTCATAATTTTCGCCGGCCACTCATCAATAGGACTCGCAGAGTAAGCACGGCAGAAATTTCATTTTCCCACAAAATAAACATTTCAACATCATGAAATATAAATGTGCGGATGTAATTTATCATGGGCGATATGCGGAAAGTAAGTCTTTTTGATGATATTAAAAATCTTTCGGCCTTATAGTCTCCACTCTCTCCTGATAGAAATGCTCGCCACTCGGAGGCAAGACCATCTATTATTTGTATATCTCTTGGAGGTGTTGCTTGTCTTTAAATTCGATTAGCGGCGATGCTTCCCATTAGCAAATTATTGGCCATTTGCCGGCGAAATGTGCACTATTTGTCAATTTCAATGAACTCGGCGGAAGAAATACGCGCTTCTCGGCGGGTCGTTTGCCGAACAAAGCGGTTTTTAGCGCCTTCCGTGCAGAGACGAGCCGAGTTATTTATTTAGCCATACAATTTATTTATTTACAGGGATCACTCAGACGGGTATGCCACTTTACTTAATCATCGCTATCGAGTTTAATATGTTATCGGCTTACTGCATTCTAACCGGGAATCTTAATGTAATTTTTTCGGTTGAATTTACCGCTTTCAGCTAGCGAAAGTTATCTCACTACTTCAAATTTTTCCTTAAAACTCCGTTAACTGTTACGCTTTCACTTTATTTTCCGATGTTTTTTTCGTTTACAATTTTGCTGTACCCAAAAAATCATGGCGCAATACCAAGTATTTACCTAGAGTAACTTACCAACTCACTCTGTATTGTTTAATACGTCTCGTGTTACTGTTAAAGCAGTATGCGCCTCGAAAGTGAAGGACTTAAACTTTTTCTCAAACTTTCCTCAACGAAACTTTCAACAAATTTCGGAATCAAAGTCAAGGGTCACCGTGCAGAATTTAGTGCTGGAGAAAAAAATTACCTAACATTTACCGATAGCTGAAATTCAAGATGGCCGCCATCCCTGTGTTAACTCTATGGGGAAAATGAAATTTTTAATTTTAGAAATATTAAGAGACTGCGAAAGTTTTTCTTACTCCAAGAGCATTAAAATGAGCCCCCATAAGTGGTTGATCAGAAAAGCATTGTAAAATTTTGAGAGTCCGAATGTCTGTCCACGAGGCGATTCTATCTTAGGACAACTTGATGTGAGCCCAGACGAAAATTCATTTTTCAATAACAACATTGCACAGTGCAGACAATGTATTGTGTTTACAAAAATTACATTCTATATTTCAACATGCGTTAGGGAGAAGAATAAGAATAAGTATTTGTTGTATAAACAAGTAATAAAAAGTTATGTTTATTGTCCCTTTAAAGTGTAACAAAGAAAACATGAGTGGAATGTCAGCGTTCACCCATCTATCTGTACATGTACTGACAATTTCTTGATGACCCTCAGCTACAATCAAATGGAAGACAAACTGCCGTCGTTGATTCCCTTAACGTTGTCCGGCAATAAAGTGGCCGTGATATATATACAGTTAAAATGGCCCCGTCCACTTTTGAAGAGCGCTGTTGACAATCACTGAGCACAGCCTTTAATGTTGTATGATAATTGCAGTATAAAATGTTAAGCGATTTCGACCACGACTAATGAAGGACTGAGAGCCGGGATGCAAAGTCCTCGTTTATGGCAGGAAAATTAATCGTCATCGTGATGGTAAATAAGACTAAATTGGGGCCATAAATTTTCCCCCGTATCTCGCTGGACCCGCTTATCGGCCCGATCAGGAGCTACTTTCACTACAAAGTTTTTTACTGCCCTCAGCTCAGGCAGCCAACCGCCGGCGCCACGCATATGGGCTCGGTTTGAAATTAAACGCTCTCCCGTGCATTAGACTAAGCGTCGTAGTAATAAGGGGTAGCACTCAGTTAGTTCGTAGTTTTCGTGCACGATTTGTCCCCTAAGGCCAGCCTCCGCCTCTGCTCAGGCGAGTTAAGGTAGCAGAGATTCCCCGACAAATGAACTCTTAATAGACGGTCAAGTCAACTGTTATTTAGTACCAGGTGATAGCTAATAGCTTACACTTAATTAGATTTCAAAACTATATATATATATATATATATATATATATATATATATATATATATATATATATATATATATATATAATATATATATATATATATATATATATACATATATATATATATATATATATATATATATATTTAAATGTAATAGCTTATAGTAAGTTAGATTATATAAATTATATATAAATTCATATATTCATATATAAATAATACTTCGTCGCTTTCCTTATCCGTGCACGCCTTAAGTGACTTTGCAATTCACTTAAGCATAAATGAAACCAAAATGTAAATTTCTACCGTTAACACGTTTAGGCAAGGCATAGCACCACATCCGTAATTACGTTGTAGCATGCTGTCACATTCCGAGACGATTATGAGGAGGCAACGGTTCTGCAAATGGTCAGGAGACCCGCTTTTTCTCAAGATTTAAGAGACCGCATTTGCAACCTTGTACCACATCGTGTAAATGCACTATTTCTGAGGTGGCAATGGAATATGAAAATAGCCATGCAGCGGTGATACATTCTTTACAAATAGTTTACCACATCTAAGCCAGAGGTTACTTTAAAACAAAATGACTATATTTACACCAGGAGTGCCTTTTTATAACAGATATCGAATAATTTGAACCGGGTTTCTTGCAACATGCGATGCAACAACCTTGAACATTTTTGAAGACGCTGTTTTTGATAGGGACTTTCATCAATATTTAAAATTTAATATCTCACTCTCTTGTGTGTAGAGGGCAGAAACAGACACAAAGAGACGGACGATCGAGCGACATGGCGACAGATAGAGACACAGACAGAGATAAACACAGAGAGAAACACGGGTGGAGATAGACAGAGACACTGCCACAGAGACCGAGACATGCGTAAACAGAAAGATAGACTTGGAGACATACAGAGACAGAGAGGGAGGGGGCAGTGAGTTAGAAAGGGGGAAGATAAGGAGACAGACAGACAGGCAGTTACAAAGAAACAGCAACACAAACGTAGTTAAGCCAAAACAGGATATAAAGGTGGAGGCATACAGAGAGAGAAACACGAGTAGAAAGTAAGGACATTCTGAGGGGATGGAAAATTTCTTTTATCGTAATAAATGATATTCTACAGGTTTATACGTTTCGAACAATTTTAGGTTTTCTCCCCATTCATTTCTCATAGAAAGAGACATTCTGATTTGTCCACGTTCCTGAAAGACCAATGGTAATCTAAACTGTCCCAAACATTAAGAAAAAACGCGATTGAGAAAGAGAGAAACTGTTATCTGCGGGGAGGAAACTGCGTAATAATGACGCGCCGAGGATTGCAAAAAAAGAACATTTTGAATAATAGTGACGAGGTTCAACAGAACCATAGCGATTGATTTGCCTTTCCTAGCTTTCAATCGCAAATGTGTTTTTTTTTCTCCCAGACAAGAGCTCAGAATATCAGAGTTGACGTCATCCATTAAACTATTAAATGTGCAACACAAAGCGAAATAATATTAGTCCTAAATTCTGCAATTTAGATTGGATATTGGCGTTTCCAGATTAGCAAATGTTGATGGGAAATAAAACGATACAACGGTAAGATAACGCCGAGGTAATTACCGATTAATATGACTTTGATATGCAGCCTTTAATAACAGATTTCGGATCGTGTTTATTCTACAAGAAAAAAGATTAGTACACTTTAACCGTATCCGGCTATTGCCATGGCAATTTATCGATAAAAATTGTTGATATAAGCGGGCTTTATACGGCTGATAAATAGAATTGGAATTATGGATCTGTCTCCGGATGGGAATCTTTCTATTGGTGCTTCTATCATTTCACCTCTTACGGTAATCTTCGTCTACGAGTTTGTCTCCACAATCAGCTGGGGGGATGGATGTCATCGTGTGCGCTCTTAACGATACATCGCCAGTTCATTTCAGTCGTGGCCAATTCCCACGAGACGGCTCGCACGTTTAACGGGGTAGTGAGGAGGCGCAAGATGACTTTTATCGAAGCAATTTCCGATATTTGCAGCAATTACGATATCACTTCTAAATCCTACCCAACGACGACTTCCAATTCATAATGTGCCTGCCAAATCTAGGAGATTCTGACTGTCGCAATTAACGCTCTTGCCTGGGTCAACTTTTCCATTTACAGGTGATTTCTACCTATGTATCAAATGAGTCGGAACTTATCTCCGTCATATGATAAATCATTGTTGTCCAAGTGAAACCAAAACCTCCAAATCGCCCTACATGAAATTGCTCTTCAACATCAACTCAGCAGACTTTTTAGCCTAAATGATACAAGTTACTCCTTTCAGAAGTGATTGAAGACAGATTACAGGCGGTGCCGACTTCTGTTGCATCGATCTGGTCCCTGAGCTCCTGGTCGAGTCGTGTCCGAGCCACTCCAACCGATCTGTAGGGGCCGCAGCAGCTTCTGCCCGGCCGTCACTTACCAAAAATTGACCATACCACTGTCTGGACCATTTTGCCTCCATTAGTTTCAAGTTTTTAGATCTAGTTTGCCCGTAATAAATCAAAGAGGACGCAATCAGTGAGTCGGATCTGAAGTCATAGCTAGCAATTTAAGCAGCGCAAAACGTTAAAGTTTGACTTATATTGATTTTGGATGGTTGCTAAAAATACCCCTTCATTTGAAAAAAAGTTTTACCGCTGTCAATAATACGTAAAATGTATTGTACACTGAGCAATACGACAAAACGACCAACATTACAACTGAAATATTCTGCCCTGTGTGTTTGTTTTGGATCAAAGATAAGTTTGGAGTTGAGTTCGCCATCTCTTTTGACAGCGATATTCATGGATCGACTTTTTCAGTATTTTACAATCCGTCGTGTTCTGATACTTACTACGCCACCATGAGGTCTTACATACATGTTGCAGTATGTCGACCTGTGTTCAAGGGAAACCTTGTCGATTTACCACTTACTGTGAAACTAGAGTCTGAAGGGAATTCACTTGAGAGCTACATCTTTAAATCGTCAGTATTTTGCGAAATGGTCAACACGTTACGAGGTCACCCACCTTAAAATTTCAGACTTTGCTGTCGGCTTAGGATTTTCATACTTAATTTTTGATATGCCGTTATATTAATTATTTGAATAAGTAAAACGAGCAGACTTTCCGACTCGTCAGAATCGTCCTATTACTTGATTAAATTTTGTGAACTTTGGTACGGCACACTTTTTAAACATCTCAGTCAGGCTGGAGATAGTGATTCGCGGAGCTGAGCCTTTCAGAGCAGCGTGCACGGATTTCTATTGGTCAGAATATGAGTCACGAGTCCACAAAATACGTCACTGGAAGCGGCGGATATATTTGACCTCTGAATAAGGTCGATATTTGACCTCTGAAAGAGGTCCGTCTGGCTATACAAACCGTGCGTAAGACGGCCAGAAAGTCGACAAAATGATGTGTGAAGCATTCCAGCGATATGACATGTGGTACCCTGAACAGCTGTAACTTTTAATATACATGTATCTTTTAGCATTTTATTGTAAAATACAATTTCTTGTTTCTTCATACAAAATAGTTTCGAAATATTCAATGATAAATTTGTCAACACGGTCTGTATGAATGTACTATGCCGAATGTTGGCATCAGACCGAAACAGAATTTATTTCTCAAAATGCATTGTAAGCACTGCGTTTTGGAATGCCGATGTCGATGTTAACTTGATGTGTGTCGAGAACAGAGTTTTTTTCTAAAACTACGATTCGGCAAATCTCAGCGAGAAGTTAAACTAAAACTATTCAGAAACGTACATAACACATGGGAACAGAAGTAATAGTTAGCGCGTAGCTTCGGCCTCCTTTCCAGCTGTGAATGGAAAGGGGAGGGGGGGGGGGGGGCGAAGCTACAGCTCTGCGATGTCACGCGATCGATATCTTACTCTGATGACAGATGAAAACGTAACGGTGAAAACTTCAAAAGTTTTTTGTTTCCTTCATTATCGCAAAATTAGTAACCCCTCTCCAAAATGTATATTTTTGTGTCCATCGCGAAATTGAAGAGGAAGTCGTCATCATATAATCATCGAACGCAAAGTTTTAAATGCTTCGCGCAGATCTTCAACCACGTCGGCATTGCATTCTACTTTGACTGTTGAGAAAGTTTTTTTGGCGGGATAAAAATCACTCTTCCTCACTGGAGACTGCGCATGTGTATACGTTAAGGTCGCATCGGGCAATTGCTAGTGCCATACATTCTTTTAAATAATGGCCATTGACAGATATATTGCATTTGTATAGCATTTTACACTCGCCCTTATCAAATATCTCCATTGTCTGTTTGTATAGTAGGCGAATTATCAATACGAATCTGGTTTCTTTCATTGTATCACCATGCCTGTCAGATGTCGTATAAACTATTAGCATGTGCATGGCTGTCTCGTCACGTGACGTGGATGGAATATTTCTGTCGCCGCTGAATATGCGCGGCGGATTTTTTTTACTCACATGTAGTTCAATGCTTGTCATTTTTTAGTGACGGTTGCCTTTTGTTTACATTTTTGACTAGTCACGAGTTATTTTAATTAAAACATTTTTATAGATTCATTAATCTTTATTTATTGTTCTTATTTCGACCCTATTTTTATTTTCCAGTCACCCAGTGTCACGTAATTTGCTTGATTAGTAATTTACGGTTTGAGTCAATTTTCGTGTCGTTTCAACACATGAGTTTTGTGTAGAATTATCATGAACTGCTCGTTAGAATTGGGAGATTTCAGCTCTTCTGCCATGGAAAATACATTTGCGATATGAGAGATACAGTGTATGTAATCGCTAGATGAAAAAGGAACCTTTCTTTGACACAACAAGGAAAACAACACTTCGATTTAAGTCAGGGATTTTAAAATGTAGCGGATACAGCGGAATTAAGCGGTTATTCTTTTACAAATTTTGTAAATGGACGAATTCAACGCATATTAAGGGGTGCTATACACTTTGCGAAGATGGAATTGTTTTCCACGGGACCGAAGTAGATGTTTTCGGGGTCCTTTGCTGGGCGATGTGAATCAACCTCAACATAACACATAGTCTTGACCGTGCATGTTACTACGTCTATGAACCACGCTTTCGTCATGTTTAAAGACTGCGAAGTGAATGCGAAGCGATTTCTCAAAATGAGACAAAATTAAAAACAAACAAGACTTCATCGCTCATCGATAGTGTCTCTTTAATGGCATATCGACGCAGGAGAAAAGTAGGGTGACAACGTTTAGTACGATTGGAGTCAATAAATTAAGGTAAAACAAATAAAACGGAAAGTATCGACTCTCTGACGCGATGAAACATATAAGGTCATTTGCAAGTAGGTGGCGATTTGAGTGTAAAAAGCGAGAAATTTTGCTGTATTTTTCCAGGCATATGACATTGATATATACGTCTAATCCTATTGGGAGGTGTTTATTCATGGAAAAATAGCTATATGTTCCGATATGTCAGGAAAATTTCATGACTCGTTCAGTCATTCGATGGAGTAAAGTTTCTATTTTTATTTAAAATGAGAACTCTTTCAAAATTGTCCTTCGAACCCTCGTTTTAAGAATTTGTGAATAAAAAGTCATATTCATGCAGCAATACGGTTTGCAATACAGTGTCTCAGCGTTATATGTACTGAGGAAGTGTGGAGATTTGCGCAGGGGGCGAATTGTCACCAGCCTGAGTAGGAATATTGAAAAACGCGCATGAAACCAATCCGTTGGTCGGTACTTTCTTTGATATGTCTACCAATAACGTTTACAGGCTTCTGACCCGTTAGTTCAAAAACTACCGATGGAAAAAAAAATACCCGGCAACTTCGTGGTAATGTCTCATTCTGGCAGAAGTATAGAATTGCGCTATTCTGTCACCTTGTTGAAATTGATTACTGTGATAAAAGAATACTTTGAAGTGGGTAAGATTGCATCTTCATGAGAAATAATTGCTGTTAGTGCTCGGAGCGATCTGTTTTACTCTTTTCTTGCGCCCGTCTCGTGATTTCAAGGCACGGCGGAACTCGCCGACAGATACCCTTACACACGGGCGAGGTGTGAATCTAGTGGACAATTGCTTGCCAACACAGCTTATTACGAAGCCGTAGAGGGCCGCAGAGTCGCGGCAGTGCTGGATTTCGAGTCGGGAGTGTTATTATAGCCCGCAGACTATCAGTGATGAAGAAAACCAACAAAGATATTATCCAAATTAGACCCGAGATTGATTTTAACACCCATGTCGTTAAGCCACCCTATTTGACGTAGGTAAAAGTCAATTTAGAAGGATTCCTCTGCATCAATAGGGTTTCCGCTGAGACAAGGTACACATTGCCTTGTTCACTTCGCCTTGTTAAGACGCCAGTTTATTGTTAAGTGGGTATTGCAAATGATCATATTTGCCTCTTTTGTGTTTATTATTCTATTACAGATAGGCAATCTCCCATAACAGTTGAGATTTTCAATTCAGGGCGAGCCATGCCGAGTGGATGGCTCGGGGCTCTGGGCTTTCGGCGTCTTTGCCATCCCCGATTTCTTCACAAATGAAGTCACTGCGTATTGTTATAAATAGATCACAAACACATACATAATAGAGGCGATCTTTGTCTGGCTGTTGGCATCCCAATCGAATCGCTGTCTTTTGATCTCGCTGAAAATAGATGCTCATTTCAGAGTAGATTTCTCGAGATTGAAACGGACATGGTAGAAGGTAGTCTATTAAAGCTCGTAATTTCAGAAAGCTTGGCTCATTTTCGCAGATGAAAGCCGCGTAAATGATCTTCTTTTTAATACACAGGTGTAAATATATAAATTCAATTTGGAAATGTCATTTAGGGATGAACCCGTTTATACCGAGAGACGCTCTATCAAACAAACATTTGATTGCCTTGTCAATTGCTCCTATAAATCCGTAAATGGCTGTTGATAGAAAATACTAATTGCGTCGCCATTTCTTTATCCAGGTAAAACACCGGTGTTTTATTTGAAAAAGTCTCAAGTCTCCTTCCCTGCTAAATCATCACTGTGGTTTAAACAACCGGAATTGAGTTCGCACTTGAGGCGGATATTCCCAGAACAGATTTCGGAGCTAATTACACGGGGCAGCTGCGGGAATGAGAGAAGCCACTCCTAATCATTTGGTTGGTACGTCGTATTGCCATTAACTTCAATTATCAAAGTGTGCCCACAAGGCGTACCCAGTGATAGGCATCAATGCCGCTGAAGGAAAGAAAAGGCGCGTAATTACTATCACGAGCCATAAGACGTTATTTTGTTAACAGTTCTATTAAAGATCCGGGGATCTGTTTTCGCCGTGGTTATCGTACACGTCGCGTTGCCATATCGCGGCCTGTTCTGCCTCGTTCACCGTAGTATCACGGATACAAGCTACAACTCACAGTCGAGAGAAAGGGAAAAAAGATATGTTGTAATTACAGGCAGAATGAGTCTACCTCTACTACGTAATGTGCGGCAGAAGCTAAATCTCGTTTTAATCTACACTTTCATGGGGCGATCAATACATGAATTAAAAGACCCCCCTCCATTGTGAGATAAACTATTCCCAATGCGCTGATTCCCATTCATCGGAAAACGCGACGTCTCCCTTGGAGACCGCGTCATTCCCGATTTCGGTGGAAAAAGTCTCGCATCATGGAGCAAAAGGTCCGGTTCACTCTTGCCTGGAATTGGATAGGTCATCACGAAGCAAGCTCAAGTGATGGAATAATTGAGGAATTAAAGTTTGACAAAGGCTTGATTCCCCAGTCCCCTCCTCTTCCAGAGCTGTCGCCGGGTCTGACTGTGACAATGACCATGACTTGTATTCATCCCGTTGTCATGGAGACGCATGATTGATATCAGTTTCAGTCGAGTGACAATCAGAGTACGTAGCTCCTAAACCCGGAAGAGTGTCACATTCACAGGCGTGCTGTTTTCTGGGTAGTTTCTATAAGTGTAGTTTATTCTACGTTTCGACGTTCTCTTCCGTAGCCTAATCACCAAGGTAAGAAACAGAATTATCCGGCCTGCCAAGAAAACTGCACGTTCTAGTCGAAAAATAAGCACAAATCCTTCATTGAGTTACCTGGTTAGATGCGGAAGGATCTCGGCTGTCCAGAAAACACACTCATGTCACGATAAAATGACAACTTCAGGAGAAATCTGCCGTGTTTTGACAAACTAGGCATTTCTGGCGTCCAACGTTGTAATAACGCAACTCATTATCATAATTGTACGCCGTCCGCATCGCTGATTGGTCCGTGAGCAACGCCATCAACGGCATCAGACTGAGATGCACCACTTTCTATGTGCAGACACCGTCCATTATGTTAATGAGTTGCGTTATTACAACGGTGGCCATCAGAAACGCCGATGTTGTCAAAACGCGGCAGATTTCTTCGAAAGTTTTCATTTTATCGTGACATGAGTGTGTTTTTTGGACAGCCGAGGTCCTTCCGCATCTAACTAGGTAACTCAATGAAGGATTTGTGTTTATTTTCGACTAGAACGTGCAGTTTTCTTGGCAGGCCGGATAATTCTGTTTCTTACCTTGGTGATTAGGTTACGGAAGAGAACGTCGAAACGTAGAATAAATTACACTTAGAGAAACTACCCAGAAAACAGCACGCCTGTGGTCACATTCGAAAGCACCGGTAGGCAGCAAGCCGATTTGTTTAGGCCATACAGTATTCCGTTCCATTTTCGGTAAGTCCAGGCAACGGGTCGTCATTCGGCAAATACAATCTCATCGATTGATGCTGCAAGGACATTTTCAAATCCATCCTGAGATTTTGAAAAATCACTCAGGCAGAATGTTTTTACTTCGTCAAGGAATTGTGTCGGGGTCTACTGCTGGCCGAAAATGACGAAAGCAAACAAGTAAGTAAGTAAGTAAGTAAGTAAGTAAGTAAGTAAGTAAGTAAGTAAGTAAGTAAGTAAGTAAGTAAGTAAGTAAGTAAGTGAGTTAGCAAAGTGAGTGAGTATGTAAATAGGTAGGTAGTAGGTAGGTAGGTAAATAGGTAGGTAGGTAGGTAAGTGAGTGAGTGAATGAGTGAGTAAGTGGATGTAAGTAGCAAATAGGTAAGAATCAGTAAATAAATAAATGAATGAGCTAGTGGGCGAATTAAAATTTTGATACATGTAAATATTCAGTAAGCAAGTAGGTAAGTGAGTGACCGAGTGAGTAAGTAAGTAAGTAAGGAAAAATAGCTATGTGAGTCTATTCCTTTCTTTCGATTCTTCCAATCAGAATGCAGATTTTATTAATAGGAAGATAAGCTACAAAGTCGGTGGAAAGGTAGTCAGGTAAAACACAAACTAGTAAATACATATTACTACTAATAGCAGTAAGACAATAACAACAAAAATTATGGAAATGATGACGTCAACGATAATGACAATGAATACGATGATGATTACAATAGAGATTACGATGGTAATTGAGATGATGATTTCGACGAAATGAAGTTGTATTTAGACATCTTTATTTACCTTATTATCATTCATTCATCTATCAGGCTATGATGGGAGAAGGTCATCTTGAATCAAGACTACCACTGAAAATATTTGTTTCCGTTTCAGCAGACGTCAGTTTGGTTTTTAAGTTGTATAATGGCATCAACTTGAGACTTTTTTCCCTGAATGACCAGAGCTTGGTCAAAACGAGGCTGCTCTGAAAGTCGGCAATCAGATTAAACAATGAGAATTCGCCACTGTGTAGAGCGGACGAATCGCCGAACAACTGAAGGGCTGTTCAACAAGTCCAGCATCGCAAATACTGGAAAGTATTCCGTGAGACCAGCCGCATATGGGAAAGAGCGACTGCTGGTAAACATCGGCTTAAAAAACCCTCACAGCCTTTCACCGAACAGAATTTCAAAAATTGGATTGCCTTTCCCCGAAACCGTTCTCGGGATTAAGGAGGATGGCTGGCGGGGAGTACTCTCAAAAGTAAATGAATATTTACATTATTAATCCTTATGACGTTTCCCAGAATCTTTTTCGCTTAATTTCATTAACGAAGCGCTACAGATGACCGGACAAAGCGTAGACTTAAAGCACCAATCTAAAATTAACAAGGACACAATACATTGACCCCGATATGAAATATACGACCTGTCAGTGTGTCCTTCTCGATTCTACCAAGGTCAGAGTGACGGTGATTCTACGAATAAATCATCACGGCCGAACAGTAACAAGTAGCTGGAGAGACACTCAAACAATCGAGATTGCAACCCACACGGTGGCGGAGTAAAATTACGGAGATATGTGTGTATGGATAGTCTGCCGAGTTTATGAAAGAGTGACAGGCTGAAATTTTAATTCGTCGTGATGAGGTTTGGTACAAAGGAACAGAAGTAGAAGTTCCAACAAAATTTGCCGGAAATTCATATCATTATTTCCCTGAAGTTATCTTGAATAAATAAATAAATAAATAAATAAATAAATAAATAAATAAATAATAAATAAATTAGTAAATAGTAAATAGTAAATAAATAAATAATAAATAAATAAATAAATAAATAAATAAATAAATAAATAAATAAATAAATAAATAAATAGCAGATTGAACAGAAGATGCCGTGGAACAGATATTTTTAAATCAATCATTTCGCATCAGAAAAAGTTGTTATTGTTTGGGTGATTTCCTTTTTTTGCTCACCCATTTCAATTTTGTTTTGGTTATACCTCCCCTTTCGTTCTCACATTGATAAAATCTCTTGTCCGAACTCGCAAGGACAGTTTTCGCTCTCGGGGACATCGTAAAAAGCGTGGAAAAAGTGAAATAACCTCGGCTTTATGTGATGTTGTTTTATGTGATTTCAAAGTCTAAACGATTCAATAATCGTTGAGCGGGGCCACTCTAAGCTTTATTTCTGAAGAAGGACAGGCCAAGATTCTATTTGTAAGGTATTTTGTCATGCAAGTCGTGGTTTTTCCATAAACGTTAGGAAGCTATCAGAATTCTTGATAGAGAGACGTGTTGGAAGGTGATGCCGTTCCAAACTAGAGTTCAGCGGTGAAGTAATGACCTTTGACCCCATTGGCAGGATAGTGAGTAATGACGCTCACTTCAGTACAGAGAGAAAACTGGTATGTATATTAGCGTCCCAGAAAGATTGTCATTCTTTCCTCCAAGATAGATCTGTTGAGTTGATCCTGCTTTGCCCTGGAAGTAGGCGTGCCCGGTCCGAGCTATCTGGGTAAACATTATTTGTGAGGTCGGAAGGGTACGCATTAAGTTAATGTATCTTCCCTGTGACAGATTGTGTTAGATGACTGACATTCGTCCACACAGAAGATAGGCAGTTATGTTTTGTCACAAAAGTGCAATGGGCAGGCATTAGAATTTTGTGGCGTTTGTATGGCACTCAATGCTTCACATCTGATGTGTTATCGTCACGTGGTCTATAAGTGGTCAAGTTTTTTGTGCCGTTTTATGTCATTGTAGACACGTTGGATCACGTGTCCCTCATAGATCGGTCACAGCTGTAGAATGATTCTGAAGCAAATTTGTTTATAAGAATGTATGTGACAGTCTTACCTCACGACAGACGTGATAAATACGTTGTGACAGGAGAGTCATTCACTAAGGAAATGCAAGCCGCGGTGTTGTTGAGAAAACTCGTAACACGAAATTGAATGTGCAGTTGTGGTGTTTCAACCCCTGACACAAAGGTATACAATTCTTTCTTTTTTATTTGAAATTACGCTTTGAGAAGGCAGTTTATTTCGTGACTTTTTCAGTTGCACGCTAATCATCACACTGACTTCGACAAAGTATGTTTGTGACTGACCGAGACGCGGTGGATGCGGTTCAGCACGTGACAGACGAGAGACATCCATTTGCGACAAATTAACATGCGCATTTAGTGATAAATGTATCTGATCTGTAACACCAATGAAGATATTAGTGTGTCTAGTTCGTGACACACACATATATACGTAGTCCATCAATTTATTTAATGTGTGACGCTACTTGAGACAATATGTAGGTGCTCCTCTGTGACGCACATAACTACAGCCAATGCTTTTCGACGTTCATATACACAATAGTATTGTGGTTTACGTGAAACACTTCGGTAAATTTATGAGTTTTAGTTTTATAAAATGCCGTCAGATAGAGCGAACGTTTGTATACTTGGAATTCAAACGTTGACAGCTCACGCAATTATACGAGTCCATATTTTCCAATATCTTGACAGCACAGAATTGTAAGATGACAGATTTTTAGGACTTTTGTTAGCTTTTGAGGACTTTTGCGGCTTCCCGAAGGCGAGTCATCCTTGGAAAACGAACGAGCTAGCTAGTGGTGGAGACATACTTTTTCTCGGGGATGATTCCTTCATAAAAGTATTTTGACCCATCGTTGATCCCTACTCAGTATATCAAAGTTCACTGTATGATCTGAACAATCGCCGTCTGCAATATACAGCGTGTACGTCTTTCTTTCTTCAAAGCTACCATTTTGTCATTACCTCAGCTTACTGAGAAAATCTCATAATCGGCTCCAGTGTTTAAGGACGCGGTTGTGATCTACACCGGATCTATCCAATTCTAATAACAATTTTCGATCAAATTTATGAAAATAAAAGTGTCGAAGGATGTAAATTGAATCAACCGTGGGGTCGCTGACATCTGGGGATTACTAACGAGAAGGGCGATTGGATTTGACACTTACATTGTGAGAACATGACATAGAAAAACACGCGAGATTCGCGATGGTTTTTATCTGAAAAAGGGCAAAAAATAAAGTCGACACAGCTTTCTTTTTGTAAGCGTTGTTCCAATAACGTACTAATGGGTGAAGGCTTTGCGAACTGAAACACACTGCATGTTCGTAGCCCAGCTAATGGTGGACATTTCATACGATCGTTCCTGCCAGATGAAATGGACTGAAGTAATCAGCCAAAACGACCTAGGGTGATTATGGTCATCGGTTTGCCAGTAATAACAAACAAATAATAATACATAGACGCTGAGATACAAGTCTGAGTGGCTTACGTTAACTACTTAAAGTCATCAAGAAAAGTCCTAATAATATATAAAACCTGAACAACTTGAACAGAACCATTAAAAAGAATTCAAGCTTGAAGGGACATTATATATATATATATATATATATATATATATATATATATATATATATATATATATATATATATATATGTATATATATTTATTACAGATGTCCTTGTAGGATTTTACAGTGCTCGATGCGAAAAGCAGAACGTTATAAATAATAACAACACAAATTACATCAAGTACGAAGTATAATATAATTACTTAAAATATGTGTGTTGTGGTGTGTGTGTGTGTGTGTATACATATATATATATATATATATATATATATATATATATATATATATATATATATACATATATATATACGTGTATGTCTGTGTCTGTGTCTGTGTCTGTGTGTCTGTGTCTGTGTATATCTGTGTTGGGAGGATCGCATTAAATAACTAATAATATCAATGATGTAAAGGACGATTCTGCCATTTTGCAAAAAATACAAATTTCAAAAATAATTTTATTTCTAAATTCTGTAAAGATATGTGCAACCTAACGATTGAAAATACAGTTTGGCTGTGACAAAATCTTGTAGTTTTGCGACGTGTTAAAATAGTAGGGAGCCCGAAAGGAGAAATTGCGTTTAAAATGCTTTGTGTTACGTAAAGCAGCAAATTAAGTGAGGCCGAGCCTTCCATTAACTCAGTAAAAACAACCAGAAACGTAACTCATGCCAGCATGCGTCTAAACATCTGTCATTATACGCATACGGTATCGAGGTCTTAATCCCTTGATAATGCCAGACATCACCAAAAAACAAAGGGTCGTGAAATCCACTTTTGCTTTCTCTCAGTTAACCCTTTCACCCCCAGTTCCCTGTGTACAGGTCCAACTTTACCATAGAAAACAATGGATTTGGGACAAACCATAGTGGTGAAAGGGTTAAACAGTTTCATATTTGTGCCACGCCCCGCATAATCAAAATTATCATGCAAGTCAGCGGTTGCGAATGAATGCACTATCGATGGAAATTCGCGCTACAGAATAAGAACTTGCTGTTTACTTGAACTTCACTGGAAACGTTACAATACCGAGCGGGTCGGTTCTTTGAACATGGAACTGTACTGTTATTATATCGTTTCCCTTTGATAATAAGACATCATGTTAAAAAAAGAACTAACAAGGAAGCACGATAAAGCACTTGGAGTCAAACATAAGTATAAAACAGTCGTTCCTGTCATAAGTCGTTCCTGTCATAGGTGTACGTTCTCAGAGCTTCGAAGTCAAATGGCTTCTTCCAAAACATGTCATGATTATTCATCACGGTTCAAAAATGAACATTACAAACATTTTTTTGTGACAGAAACTGGCTTAAAAATTGCTCACTCCCTTCAAATTCAATTTCAACAAACTTCGCAAGCATTCGATGTTTGTCATCACCATAAAGCGAAGTCGATGACAAGCTTCTCCGAGATACTAAAACAGTTTCGTGGAACGGTGGCAAAAATACACCAAACTAGAAAAAAAAAGGAGCTGGTTACGATGACAATATAAAATGGCGAAAGGTAGCAGCAGTAATAAGGAAGAAAAGAAAGAAAAGACAAAACAAAACAAAATATAGGAAATAAATAAATAAATAAATAAATAAATAAATAAATAAATAAAACATAAGTTAATTAATAATAAATAGATAACATCAGACTTGACAGAGAAAATGCCAACATATCCTTTCAAAGTCAAGAAATTTTATCTCGTCACCGATCTTCCTCCAAAAAGTAAGGAACATAGAAAACAATGACCATATGTTAATGAACAGGAAGAATGGGTATTAGTTTGATTATTCTAGCACGAGAGAGGGCGATGAAAGCGAGAGAATGATATCGATGAGTTTGACTTTCAAAGCGATCTTCGCGTTTTGAGAGTAGCTTATATTTAGCAAGATAACGTAAGCAAGCCTGTGACGGTGCCTGTTCACCTATGTCCTGGACAGTCACTGACGTTAGAAATGCTAGTGAAGACTATATAACATGCTTTCTATCGACATGCCTATCGGACATTCTACCGAAGTGGTCGCTAGAAATCGGTATTTGAGTAGCTTGGTGCGTTTATGGCGTCAGTTTTCTGATCTCCAATACAGAGTCACGGTCAAGTATATCATTGTGTGCAGTTTAAGTTGAAATGCTACAGAGAGAAAGCAGTGTTACTTTCGAACGCGTCTAAAGCTTGTGCCGAATCATTGTGGGAGACTCGACACGTGCTCAAACACTGCCACAGAAAGCATACATTTAATAGTTTATGTTGTGATAATAACATAACAAAAGATATGCCACATAATTGCACCGTCATATCTATAAAGCTGCCTATCAACCACAAGATGGAATCCTATTTTTGATAGTCGCTTTCATATCGAAACATTCTCCAAAAATTAATGTCCCATAACTGACTATTTACGGTACCTATAGAAGTTGCCGAGTGCACGACGTACCTGGAAGGTAAGTTTCATACAGGTATATGCTGTAGGCTACGAATTACAAGCTTCAATTAATCTGAATTTCATTGATTGAATTTAGAGAATGGCAAGCAAATCTTTGAATGTCAAAAGGAAAGCCAATATCACTGGACGTAAACAGTTTTCATATTGAAAATATTTCATTCATGTTTGAATGAAGCACTACTCACTAACATGTAATAACAAAAAAAACCAAAACAAAACAAAACAAAAACAAAACAAACCCAAACAACACCGCCCCCCAAAAACATTCAGCAAAGTCAGACATCATTGGCAGGCTCAAGACATCAGTAGAAACATATATATTTTAGAAGTCTACGGCATCGATAAAGAATACAGCAGAGACAGGAAACTAGAAATTGCTGACATAGACGTCTAGGGACATTTGGCCAACAGGATTCAAATGAATCCACACCATCAGAAAGCTATACAGCGTATTGTAAAATTTAAAGAGTTCGAAAAGCTGTCCCCAAGGCGCATTCCACCTTGAGGCCGGCTAGTGATAACGCGGACAGATCCTTGCAGAGTCTCACTGTCTCAAGACATTGTATGTGACTCTTGTGTAGATTTCAAAGATATATAAAAAGCAACAACGTTTGGGTAAAACCTTTATAGAAGACACGGTAGAAGGTAATAGGCGGTATAGTAATCTTGCCTGTAAACTTGACAGGTGATATTGGTGATTTAAAGTCATTTCAACAAAAGACAGAAAAAAATAAAAATAAAAAAACAAACGAAAACAAGACGAGTAAAGGCGCTTTGAATAACCTAAGTTTATGCGTTTAAGTCACTGAGATCTTTTAGTTTCATCGCCCTTGCAATGCTTTCATTTGCTCAGACCGGACGCCATTTAAAACTTCATTTTCAAACTAGACGTGTAAACATTATCCCTGTGATGTCAGTAATTGCTTGCTTTCTAAAAGCTCATCTAATTACATTCATTGAGGTGTCTTGCTGTCTGTCTGCCTGTGAGTCTCTTGGTGAGTCTAGCTGTCTGTCTGTCCACCGGTTGTTCTCGGCACGGCTCCCTCTCAATATGGTAATATCATTTCAAACCATAAAAATGCACGTATTTGCAGCCAAAGCTGACAAAATACGATAAACTCCGAGTATGCTGACTGATTTGACGCGACCTCGCCAAGCTAAGGAGACATCGTGGGGTCTTAAATAATCTGAACACACATCCTGTAATTGACAACACCCGGTTCGTGTACGTATCACAACAAATTCGCTCGCAATTGACCCGGGTACTGTATCCAATAAACATTAAATGCAGTTTGCAACACGCTGAACGACCTCAGGAGTGTTTAGTTTAACACAATGCCATTGCAATATTGGGGCAATTGCCTCTCCAACTCGGGTAAATTGCCTGCTTGGATAGTAAATCGTTAATGGAAAGTATCGAGTGCAGGTGACTCTCGCAAAGCACACAGGGAATTGCCAAGCACGAATCTCCAATTGTCAGTAATGCCGTAAAAAATGAGCGAAACGACGACGGAGCAAATCGTCACAGCAGTCATGAATAGGAAACAAAACACCAATGAACATAAACCTGAGATGGAAACCTATTTGAAATTGACATAACTGTTGCCATTCACATTTTATTTCATCTCACAATGCATATTAATTGCCCCTTTCTTTTGAACATGTGAAACGATCAATGAATCCGGCCGAACGATTGCCTTGCAAATTGACCAGGTTTATCTAGGGCATGTTCTGGAGAGAGAGAAAAAACTTCATTTAACTGGCGCTGGATCTTATCTTGTAGCGTTGGCGAAATTGGAAAGGATGAAAATTGAATGGAATTATAAGGGCTTTAAATTTTACAGAGAAAGTAATTAGTTTTGGGCATTCCGTACACGTTCCGATAAGATGCATCAAGCGAAATGTTACTGATGACTACGGCGCTGATGGACAGACACCATCACCATGTACACTGTAACGCACCGTCACGAGTAGAGTGGTAATTTTCCGTGAACATAGATACGGACGGTCCGGGTACAGAGAAAAACATGAATATTTTATGAATCGAACAGAAATCTAGTGGCTGTTCGCTTCCCGTAAACGAAACCGCAATCTCAGACACTGGTCTCTCTCTCTCTCTCTCTCCTCTCTCTCTCTCTCTCTCTCTCTCTCTCTCTCTCTGGCATGTCGAATATTTACACATAAACAGACATTCAGGTACACTGTCTGATCACGCGAGAATTTCAAAGGAAGACCTTTGCTCGCTTCTATTGTTATCAATAACTAACCTTAGGTACACTATCGGGACCTTCACACAAGAATTGAAATTCAAACGTCAAGTGGGCAAAAACTTGAGCAGATGTTGCGGCAAATTGCCGTGATATAATTTAAATTAGCGCACAGAACGTTGTCTCTCTGTAGACATTTGGCCACAGCTGAATTTGCCGAGGCCCTCATTTTGTCTCTTTTCTGTGATCTTCGGCGAAATGACCAGCCGGAATTTATTGATTAATGTTTACAATGAATTGATTATGATGCATGCTTTGCTGATAATGATTATGCATCGCGTCATTATACCACCGTATCCTTGGAGAGTTTCGGTGTTCTTGGCGCGGCACACATTTGCTAAATTAAATCTTCCGACAAAACCTCTCCGAGTCGCACGAAACCTACCTATAGCATAGTAGGTTTCAGCAGGCATTTTTGCTGATAAAGAATCGATGGAGAGTCTGTGGGTAGTATACAGTCGCCTTACGAATCGGAAAAACCGAAAAGGCAGCGCTGTAACAGCTTCCTCTTATTTTGGCAATCAATCATAAAAATCGCTATAGTTTTTTAATGTCCTACAGCCGTCCAGGCCATTCCCGAACTGACAGTTTTACTGAATGATTGCGCCTCCTATGAAGTGTGACTTCGCAGCAGCACCTGCGTCTCGGGAAAACTAGGAAAATAGCGGTGCAGCGCTCGTCCTTATCCATCGCGGAGTTTCGGTGCTCAACGCGGCGACTCAACGTTTGCCTAAATAGCCCAGTGGACAGGCGGCGCCAAAGCCATCTAGCTAGCTAATAATTTGGCAGAAATCCCCGAGACTAGAGAGTTATCAAACACGATAGTGGAAGATAATTGTCCGCCTTAAGGGTCGACATAAACGACCCTATAATAGCCAATAACGCTCATCAACTATTAAAGTTCATTAATGCGATAGTCATACTGTGTTCATGTCTGGATCAAAAAATCGCAATGAGAGTAGGCCGGCTGTAACCGTTTTCGTAGATGCCCCATAGAATTACCTTGTTAAACTGTTTTCGGATGAGCGAAGTCTTTTTATTAACACTCGCTAGTTAATGTATCTCGTCTGATTCCATCTCCGCCATGTCTCTTCTGCCAGACACTGGAATGAGCTACTTTATAATTCCAGGTCTTTTCTTTAAGGTCTTTTACAGCAATTATTGGAAAGTGCTCACTATCCTTTTTTTCTCTGTTGCTGATAACAGACATGGGCTTTAAGTCGCATTACGTAGACTAGGAGACACCAGGGCAGATAAAAAGGAGTGAAAAGCTATTGGCCGGGTCAAAGGTCAGACTCATTTGAATCGCGCCAAATGGGGGTTCTGCGAGTTTATAGCTTTCGTTTATGAGCCATTCCTTTTAGGATAAAAAGTTGGTTAAAATATTCATCACTTATTTTTCCGGTCATTCCTTTTAAAAACCATCGCGACTTCATTCTCGTCGGCTCAGGCTCTAAGTATTTCCGATATATCTAAAAGACAGGGTTTACGCAGCTCTTTGTATTCCACTAGACGGCCATATTGCCAGCGAACCCAGAAGTGACAAATGACATAATGTAGATCTTGAGTTATGCCGATTTCATATTGACCTCGAACTAGTGATGTTTTATGACACGATACGGCATGCATAACATGTATTCTTCAGAACATGACAGCCTGCAACCAGTTCCGCCATGCATATGCAGCTCGGCCGGAAAAAATGATTCTAAAAGAGATCATTTGCGGTTTTTTTTGTGCTTTTGATAAGAAAGAATGCGATCCTGTCGCGACGGATTTCATATCAGGGATAACAAATCCAAGCCGATGATTGTTATCGCAAAAGAGTAATACTAGAAAAGTGTGATAGTTGTTGAATTTCTTATGTCATATCAATTGACGAGAACTCAGGCTAGAATAAATCGCGCGTAGTCTGCAACCTCATGTCAGAAATGAAGATGTTAGTTCCCTATAAAAAGAAATGTACATGTAGTCTTGCCAAGAAATATCACATGATAACTGTAAACTTCTCTTTTCAGGAATGGCTAGTCGTCACGTCGTTACCATGACACAAGGTACCGATAGTTGCAATCACGTCGCTGTCATCTTTGACAGCTAAAATCTACACGGCATCGTTCAAGTCCTAATCGTAGCAGTTGTGGTTCAGCTTCTGCAGTAAACCAGACCACTGTTTTAGAAAGTTGCACTTGAAAGTTCTGCATACTGAAATATTAGCTCGGGGAACTTTCTTCCGCGATTCCATCTGAAGATGTCGCGAAGAAGATATGTATCTGTAGCCATTCAGATATAGATTGGCTTTCGAGACGCTGGTGTCCGGAAACATGGCTGCGTAAATGTCGCTTTAGTAGCAATGGCTTACGGATGATATTACTATTGTCAGTTAAATTTTCAATAACTTGTCATTACATAAGGATATGTTCAATGTCAGTGACGCAGCTACGAAAAGAAGTGTTGTAAACTTAAAGAGTGCAACCCCCAAAACAAACAAGAACAAAAACAAAAGACCACAAAAACAAAAAAACCAACAAAACATATGAACAAGGAAGGGTATTACAAACTTCTGCAGACTTTTACTGCAATTTGCGATATCTTTCGTCAAAAGTGGGCATATTGCTAGGAAACCATCATCCAACAAGCAAACATTTCTTAAAGATGAAATGTGCAGTTATTAAAATTTGAAGTGGTAGTACAAGTAGATATTTTTTTATCAAGAAATAAATGTTGCAAATATTATCTTTTTCCCATACATTTGGTAACAAAAATTTTCAAAATAAGCCACATACTAGGTTTTTATAAACGGCTCTGAACTATTTATTATGACTTTAAAATTCTGTTAAATACAATCACATAGGGGTACAGAAACGTGAAAGGACCTGCAATGTAGTATACGTCACGAAATAGAAACGAAAGACTTTAACTTTTGCTCAAACTTTCCTCGATGAAACTTTCAACCACGATTCTCTTACCAGATTGATAATGAAAATCAGAGTTCAAAGGTTAGTACTAGAGAAACAGACTACTCAACATTTACCAATACTTGAAATTCAAAATGGCCGCCATCCCTAGGTTAACTTTGTGGAGAAAAATAAAACTCTCAATTTTCGAAACGCTAAGGCGGTGAAAGTTTATCTTACAAAAGAGCCTTAAAATGAGACCATGCAAGTGGTAGACCAGAAAAGCGCCGAAACAAATTGGGAGCGCGAATATCTATGTCTCTTACTGTCTCTGAGGCGAGATATTCTTATCGTGTTGACGTTAGAAACACATGTCTAAGGTCATTTGCACCTTTTATATGAAATATACGATGAGCTACCGTGCAGATATTAAGCGAGCCGAACTATGGGAGACGAAATCAACAACTTGGGTCATGAAATTCACAATTTAATTACTTACTTGTCATCACATGTTAAGTTACCTCACGACTTGAACCGTTTTCACGGTTTTACGGTTGAAAAATCAATAATCCCTCCTCTGTGACAAAATTCTATGTGTTCAAAAACAGTATGCATTGTTTGATACATTGTTCCGCAATGATATTTGTTTTTTTGATCACTTTAATAATGAAATAAATAAGATGTTTAGGGTGAGCACAAATCCAATATTGAATCTCTACGTCATATAAGCTATATCTTAAGTATGCTAAAGAAAACTTAAGTAATGTAAACCACATTGAAAAATATCTAAGACCAGCTTTCGGTTATAAAATTATATTTATAAGAACAGTTATTGTACAATCCAAATATTTCTGTCAACTGGGTATCGTAAGGTAAATGTGTCTACTTTTCATCAAATGTAAATTTTCATGCTTTTTTAAATTTTTATTAGCAATTTTCATATTATTATTTTGATATTATAATTAGCTGATTTTTATATTATTGTAGGATTGCAGTTTATCACAAAAGGTTTTTATATGTTCTTGTTTTCACCGAGAGATCTTAACCTCTTTGCTCGAACACCTGTATGAAAAAAGGTATCGGTGAATTTTAGTGTACAAATCACATATTGCAGTGCGCCCCCTCAACAGAACCGACAGTGTACATCTTCGATGAAACGGGACATCAAGTGTGCACTCACTACATAAAAATAAACAAAAAACAAACAAACAAACAAACAACACAAACACAAACAAGTAATTACAAACTAAGAGTAATAAAAACTTGTATTCACCAACAAATAAAATGAGAGACCATCAGGATGAGAAGATGAAGTCATAGCAGTTTTGAAATTTGTCATCTTTGATTGACAGTATCAGATGATTGTGACATACCCGATGGATGCTATTATTTACTGTACTGATACGTCGAAGGGAGATGTCATGTCGTAACGATTTGACAAAGGCGACTTTTTGTTTAACAGGTAAATGAAGAAACAGCATTACCACTATGATGAATATATAGGCAACAGTGTTGGGTTCATGATTTGTTTCAGATAACAATTCTGCCTAAAGGGCGCGGAAATATCCAATATTTGCCTTGCAAACACTATACATCAGGTATAACATGCAATGTCAATGTTAAAATGAATTCTTGTCCGGACTACAACTCAGCAAATCAACATTAACAACGTTAGATGTTTCAAACGTACAGGCTGCACGAAAACGCTGAAAACGAGGCCTGTACACATGATTTCGGATAAAAGTGAATAAACTCTACTTCAATATTTCTGAAAACAGGTAAGACGTCACTGCTAATGGCGCTTTACGTCACGACTACTAACATTTTTTAACTGAAAAAAATGTTTTGTTCCAATGGCTGAGTTATGGAGATTACACACGTGACAGGTGTTAGTTCATATGACAAGAAGAATAAACCACATGGACAATAAAATGGAATAATTACAGAGACAAGAAAAAATCACAAACGAATGCAGTAGATGCTAAAATAATCGAATATAAAATAACTATTCACTCAAAAAAATTTCGACGATACGGTAAATTTCTTCCCGTCTCAACTAGCACATTATAATAAACTTGAAATCAAACAAATATTTTTAATCATTGATAGTTCTGACAGTATCAACATGAATGAAACAACAATAGCATCGTTTTATTAAAGCAATATGCTTTGTTATCAAGATAATTTCCATTCTATTGTTGGTTGGAAGGAATGCCATTTCATTGGTTTTTGGTGGAAAGAAAATAAGTAGAAATCAGGATAAAAAAGGACAGCCTTTGTCGGCCTAATTTCACACTCATATATAATGCACCATCGACAAGAGAATCCGCCGGCAAAATATTCGATGTCTACCCTATCATGGATGTATGAGGCGGTCGGAGAGAGGAAGGCGCTTGTCGGAAACCGCTAATTCAGTGTATTGAAAGTACAAACGGGAGACTCGATAAACGGAGTACGGTTAATCAAAGTAGACTCCTTTACGGAAATGTTACGGCTACCTATTAACTTCCATTGGATATCTGTTTCGTTATCGTGCAGATTTGCATGTTTAATATGCATTTGTCTTTTTTTTCCCAGTCGCCGTGATTTGATGTGATATGTCGAGTCACTCGATCCCTTTTTGACCACATGCTGGTAAAATAAAGCTATGGAGAGATTTCACTCGTAGACCAGACGGTGACTCATATATATATTGTACACGCTTGTTATGTTCATGATCGTGCTGCAGACATCTTCTGAATAGTGAATCTAGTTATAACTGCGTGCATTGCTCGCATCTACTTTCTGTGCTCTAAGCTTGTACGAAGTGCGTGTACAAATCAGCACTTGACTGCATACCTGGATGATGAAATCCTAGAGCGCACTTTACTGCGTGTCTGACAGCGTTCGCATACTGCATGTTTAGCTGACGTCGAGTAAAAATCGTCCTCAAACGCCTTGCTGAGTTCGTGGCACTGTTTAGCTTACCCTGAGCCTCTTCTTGTTTAACGATACTTGTAGAGTCCATGTGTTGACGTTATAACAATGCATTTTACCAAATTTTCTATCGTGTTTGTCTTTGCCGGCAATTGCAAATTAATGCATGTTCAAAGATTTGAAAACAGTCCATTGATTCACATATTTATAAGAACTCACATTTCGAAATAATTCTCATAACAAAATATTATATATTGCTAGATGCATGAAACTTAAATAACAGATATAATAACTTTGTACCTGAAGTAATTTGTTTTGTGTTATTATTTATAAAGCTCTGCTTTGCTTTTAGCATCGAGCAATGTAATTCCCACAAGGACACCCGTAAACTTATATGTATGTATGTATGTATGTATGTATGTATGTATGTATGTATGTATGTATGTATGTATGTATGTATGTATGTATGTATGTATGTATGTATGTATGTATGTATGTATGTATGTATGTATGATGTATACATATATATATATATATATATATATATATATATATAATATATATATATATATATATATATATATATAAATAATATTTAAGGACTGTATGACTGTATATCGGAGAAAGACTATTTCGGGGATTTAAAATTAATATAATCAGATTTTCCTTGCAGCAGCGTTGATCACACACCACCAGCACTTTACTTCAAGGAATGGACGAATTTTTGATGAAAAGTTTTGAAAGATAAAGGATGTCTTGCGAGACCTTTCCGAAACTGTTTGAAACCCTCTTATAAAGGTCCACTACTACACGAGGAATAACATCCAGTAATAAAGTGTAGCTCGCGCTTTCCGTCGAATTTCTTCGAGAATAGCAGCATGGGAAATATATAATGGCCTTCTAAAATTTTGGCAGGCGTACAATATAAATGTCTAAGAAGAAATCTCTCCAACCAAATAGGACGTCGTCAACCCCCCCCCCCCCCAACAGAGAAATCTCACAGAGTGTAGCCCATTGTATTGAACGCGTTACACTTCTACACCCCAGATTTCTGGCTCCCTTCGGGCTTGCAAATACTAAACTTTTAATGTTACTTCCATTTACCATTCAGTCTTACTTCTATAGATATTCACATTGGATTTCGGCGGCAAGTATCTGTGCTTACGTCAGTCTTACCATGCAATAAAAAGACAGTGTGGCGCATGCGCATTTCATGATCACTCTATACTTGAAATAAATTTATATTTCATGTCTTTGTATTTGCAGTAAGATACGTAACTGTAAAAAGTATTGCTAGTGTAACTTTGAAACTAAATGAAATTTGGTAAATATAAATACATTGAAACAAATGATAAAATCGACAGCTCAAAGATAAAGATAGTGTAGAGAATTGATATATCTGATTCAGAACGAAAACTCAACTCAAACAACAAACTGAAAAAAGAGAATCAAGGCATAGTACAAATGTCACTAAATATATACCAGATTGCAGCTTTCCTTAATAGCTCTAAAATGTTAACATTACATCAGAATCACCTGTGTTGACTTTGGTCCTTGGGATGTAAATATTCAAATTGTTGCTTGATCGGCATAAGTAACAATCAAGATAAATACATCGTCCCGTTGGCTGCACAGAATATCCTTGGCGAGACCATTCCTTTAAATTCCAATTTAATTAACCTGTCGAACTAGCATATATGAGGAGTTGATTACTTGGTTTATAAAATTTATAGATGCACCGTGACTGTTAAAAGCCTTATTGTATGACAAGAGCCACTCTCCATCGTAACTTTTCGAAACGATGACGTTAGAGTTCGAGATGTTAGGAACTTCCGGACATGCGCAGACATGCTACGATCGAGTCAAATTCAAAACAAATAATCTTTCCAGTGGCCCATAGCATCTCGTTTTGTGTGATTTTTGCTTGCAAGACATATGAAAGCATTCATCTGAAAGCTAGGCCTGAGTTAATTTACCTCTCTCTCGCTAATTGTGGAAATATCAAATCAAATACATCAGATATATGGATGGGCTTACGTCTGTCCATGTGATCTGTCCCTTTGAAATTAGGTTTCGTTTGCCGGAACAAAATTAATGTTGCCATGCAAGCGCGCTTTTCAATATCTCGATTCAATTCTGATATCTTATTATTGCTTGGCCAAAGTGGGGGCGGCTAGGCTACCGGAAAACCACAGCAAAAGGCCGAAAACTTTCAAATGTTCGCGTTGAAGACAACAGTCGAACTGCCAACCTCATGATTGAAAAAGGTATCATTTGTAGTGCCGTGTTTAAAAATATCACAGTCTATCGACAGACATATATGACATTTTTGGCGGGAGTGCGGAGTCTGTTTGTCTCGATGTTTCTGTCTTGATGTTCAAATTAGCGTTCGTCCTAAAATGACCGCAACGGAAGTTAATTATCTAATTGACAACAAGAAAATAAATTTGGGTGGCAATTCGAGCCTTCAAATTGTCTCGATCACTGTTCGGTTTACCGTTGCGTCGAAGTTGGACAGTCACATATTTTTATACAATGCACAGCAAAATAATCTTGTGTTTTTTATATATAGGAAGAACTGTGTGATAAAGACAAACATTTTTATGCATCATACAGGAAGTGGCAGTGAAAATGATACAAAATATAAGCGAGAAATTATGATAAAAAAGTAAAGAAAAAATGGTGCATATACAAAGACTGGGAGAAAAAAGAGATCAAAGCAGTGACGTCATAACTGTGATTTCTTTCAGGATTTGAAAAGGGATAGACTGTTAGGTCTAATCTTCGAAAATTAAGGCAATACCTCCAAGCGTTCTCAATTATTCAATCGCGACCTTTGAACCCATCCTTGCACAACTATTACTGCGCAGATTTTGTTTTTTTTTGTGTGTGAACTTTGAGTCTTCCGAAATACAGTCTCGCGATTAGGCTTTTCCACCACACTGGGATAGGCATAAAATGACGATTAGCCGCCCAGAGCCCGCCAATTACCATCACCTACTGGAAGCTGGTTTTGTAATCGCAACGACACAGTTCCGAATACCGCGCAAACACTGTGGCTTTTTCCATTTCCTCAGCAAACCCCTGATGTAGATTCTTTTCCCGCCTTTTTTCGCCGTCCAAAAATTATCGTTTACCACCTTCAACTGTCCACCAGTTCCATGTTTGCAAAGATACTTGTTTCACTTTATTTTTTGAAGCAGAAATCGAATCATTCTTTCAAAACAGAAGTGTCATTTGACGAAGAATAATTACAATATTTATTTTGGCGAAATGTCAGATAATCGTTTAAATGTTTATAGGACATTTGATCTCGATGTTCTGTTTAACTTTTGGTAGCAAGAAGGTCAGCATTTCGTTAATGGAATGAAAGTGGACAAGATTACATTTCTAATTTTTAATTTCACATCGGAATGCCATCGTCGTTTACTCAAAGTTCGTGCTCTCTGCACCTCTGCGTCTCTCCCATTCTCCATGGTAACCGGCTGCCAAAAAAGGGACAACGCTGCTTTGTTTAACATGCAAATTAAATAATTGCCTCCAAACTAAAGGTGGGGCCTACCTTAACTTATTAGCTTTTAATACCATGTCGCTCGAACAAGTATATGGCGGCGGGAGACGGGGCTAGAACACTAGAGTTTAATTCGGAGACAATCATCTCGGCGATAAGGGGAAAGGCAGAGGCTTTGGGAATGATTTGTCTAGGAGGCACAAACGGGTCACTGCAAATCATAACAATTTGAATGTGGCTGTTAATGGCTTTAGTACTGAGGGATCACGGCAAATATTAACACTGCCGTGACTCCCGAACGGATTAAGTCACGTCATAAAGACGGCTAGAGACGGGACTCTTTTGATGCTAAAATGGTTCTAAATTTTTGATGATTTAATAATTGTATAACACCACGGCCATTCTTGCTGGTAATACAACTTATACAGTTAGCATTGCGACTGGTGGCTTTATTTGGCAAAATAAATACTTATACACGGGGGATTGTCAAGGCTTTCTTCAAAACAATTACCAGTAATGTTTGAGGTTAATACGGGATATGAACTCTCTTTGAAGAGGGAATCATGAAGTTTTTAGGAAGCTAATTTTCGCAAGGTTTTGTCATCGCGAATTTAAGGACACCAGTCAAATGGAGGTACTTAATAGATAATGGCCACTATGTAGGATTGATTATAAGCTGCTTCCACTAAAAGCTTCATTGAAAAGCGTTATTACGTGTCTTTGCAATGTCTGTAGGGTGAAGCAGACTTTCCATGGCGTTACTCACTCTCTCTCTCTCTCTCTCTGGCTAATAAAATTGCCAATCACAAAGCCGAAGAACGCGCCAGTTCTTTCTGATAGCGGATTTCGTCTTTATTTCCGTATCACAGGCGTCATCAGGAGGTGCTTATATCGTTAAAGAAAACACGACCATGAGTGGAAAACGGCGGGTATTAAAATGTGATCAGACTCAAATTGTTGTGATTGGGAGTAGTTTACCGAGACACTACTTTGTGCGCGCCGTGATGACTTTTGGACGGCGTGCAACTCTAATCCGACTGCAGCAGTGTTATCACTAAGGCTATTCTGCTACCGTTTACATCGCAATTTCATCGCTAAACTGATTTCATGTCCGCCCCCACCCGTAGGGGGAGTTCGAGGTGGAATCGTCACCATCAGTGCTGCCATGACAAAAGCATGATCTAAAAGTGGGGTTTATCGTCTACACTAGCGTTGTCGGACGGGAACGTTTATTTTGAAAAGAATCTGAACAATCATACTGCACCTTATACTTGATCCAAACTCAACAATTGACGAATCGATTTCATAATAATAGTGTCGAAAACTTTCTTGATATTTATTTCTCATTTCGTATGAAAACACGATACTTCTGAGCTGAATTAGCGCAAAAGTGTTTTATCTCATATAGATCTTGCATTTCATTGTGATGACAGCGCCCGATTAATCGTCAAGAATGTCATTTACTTTGAACTATATTTTGTGACGTTGCGACGTGCATCGTCTTGAGAAAGGTACGCATATACTCACCGAAGAGTCGCAAGAGGTGTTCAGAAATTACTACCAAGTTCGGAAAAACCTCTTTCGAATAATACAGCCTGTTTCCAAAAATGCCAGGCCAATTATGTGATTGTATGATTGGGGAAAGCTGTTCGCCGGATGATTAGTTCTATCATATCGGCTTAGAAAAGTATTGCGCTGAGAAGGATGAACTTTAATTGTGTTCTTTTATGTCGCTCACCTCGAGCCTGTATTTGAAAGTCTACCTCTACAACAGATGGGCTTCCCCTTCGACTGGGGATCGGAGATTCCAAATGTGGTGTTCAAAACCTGAATGCCGGTATTTTGTAATGCATTGGATTATATGACAGTGTGATCGAACGACGTGTTTAAAGTTTGAATGGCGCCAGAGGCTTGGAGTAAATTTGACCACACGTTTGCGACAAAAAACATGTAAACAATGAGCCGGTAGCGATGATAGCGTAACATTGCAATAGATGACGCACAACTTATCCAGAAACCTTTAGTAATGTCGTGACCTGACGATAAAGCAAGTCTGAAATTCAATTTCAATTTTAATGCCTGAGAGTGACACGCGTGATGTCAAGTAGGATAACGACGATAGAATACAAGCCGTGGCAGTCTTGTCGCATGTTCCATCAATCAACATTGAAAACAAAATAATCTTGAAATCGACCATGATGCGCATTCTGTTACACTCAATATCGTAAGTTGAGAAGACAGCTCGAACAGACTGATGCCGGAGAGCACAAATTTTGCGTTGTATTATTTTTCATCGTGACGAGAATTTAGATAGGTGTCGCTGGCACTGCATGCATATACGCACAGACAATTGTTCTGTACATATGTTGATTTAACCATGTTGTGTTAATATAGTGCTCGACTTTGCGGTGCAGTGACCAAGGCATCGTAGAGCTAAAATGTCACATCACATTTTTAGGCAATACGTTTCCAGTCGCGAAGTGCTGTTTCGTGTTGCAGTTTGTATGGTTAGCTCCAGCTGCAAACTGGACACGTATTGCTCGCGAAATCACCAAACTTTTTATTAAAAAACTTCTTAATTGACGATGTCCATCGACAACAATAACAAACAACGCCGACATGTCGCAAACACGGCCGGTCACGTGACAACTTCCGGACAATGCGCGAACACGTCCCGTTTGTGCGTTTCTGGTAAAATGTGTACAAGCGATTGACAACTGCGCGCCGAGGACGAGAGACCGATGATTATTAAATCATTTTATGAGGTTGACTCGATCTGTAAATACTCATCGGCTGAAAGCCCTCAGGTGATATTTCTGACCCTAAAAATATTAACTGTTTGCCGTCGTTTTGTTAAGTCAATACCCTAGACGAACCGTCTCTGCGTCCGCCTAATGTTGTTATTAACTAAACTATTAAAGTATATTACCTTTATGAGTATAATAGCAGACGAGAGTAAATTATTTTTGATGGCGTGATATGTTGCAGTGGAAAATTTCAGACTGTCTGAAGCCGGAATGAGGAACGGCCAATTCAAAATTAATCACGAAATTTGCCACAGCTGCTGGTCGCCATTTTAAAGTTTAAAGTTCACCGCCAGCGCGTACCGAGGGAAGAACGCAGCGATATGTCTGCCCGATCTCTTCAAGTGGCAAGACTCGGAAAGCGGTGGTTTTAGTGCTGCATATCCCACCTTTGAACTTTCGGAAAGCAGGAATTAAGGAATGCGAATTCGGGCCAAGGGCAGTTGCTTTAAAATTTAGACGCTATCTCAAGTCCGCCCCGGGCGCGTGTCATAACTTAAATTAATTTCTCTGAAACAACGACGGGATGAAACGATGCAAAACGGATTGAGCGAAAAGCTGACTAAACGAATTCAACGCCGCCATCAATCTTTTATTACAACATATCATAAAGCAAACATGGCGAATTTCTTTCAAGATGATTGTATTGTCGATCAGATGGGCAAGCTCACGGAGACAGCGAGAAACATTGCTGTCGTGATCGACGGGTCTACGGCGCGCTCGTACTCTGTCAAATCCGCAACGCCTCACGTCGCAACATCCTGTTACTATCGCCAACGATTAAGAGAAGCTTTCCGCGAAAGCATGTCCGAAAATAAACTGTGTTCAAATATTCTCGATCGACGTCAGACTCCCCAAAACCGTTTCTCAGAATTTTCAGCGGTGAAAATATAGTCGAGGAAAATAATTTTATTTATTTCACTTCGATGACAGTCTCTGGTTTAAGGTGATGTATTTGCCATCCACAATTTCATATCGTGAAGACACGTAGTGATAATCTGTTACAGAAACCAATTTTATGCGGGTGATGCTTACAAATTTACCGTTGATAACATTTTAATAACTTTTGCTCCACGTAACAAATACAATCTCTTATTCTTATCACACATACAGACTGCGTTTTGGAACGGAGCATTTCGATAAGATATTTGGAGTAGAACAAGAGACATTGCTTTGAAGCCAGAGCAAAACTACTGGAAAATACATCAAAAGTCGTGAGGAGCTTTAAGAGGATGCAGTCGGTGTCATTAGTCATCGGTTGCGTCACTTTTGTCTGATTCTTTTACAGATCTATCTCAATTACTGGCATCTGAAAATCATGGTAAAGAGAAGTCCACGAAATATGCCTTGAGATATAAGTTTTAAACACGCGATGACAGGATTTCAAGTACTTATCAGAAAGGCATGTTGATGGGCTAATCACTCTAAACTTGAACTTGAACCTTAGCCAAACTCATCATATAAGCTTATCGATTTGCATTTTAGTTCATTTTTGATTGTAGGAACACAAATGATCTTTTCATGCAATGCAGAATAAAACCCAATGACATTTGCTCCGTATCCTTGACGAAAAGAGAGTCATACAGTCAGGTAAAACTAAAACTTTCCATTGTATGTAAATATAATGCAATTCGGGTTCTGCTATCATAATGTTCAAATGTATGACGGTCACACAGAGGCTGTTTTTATTTGTGGAAAAAAATCACCGTTAGAGAATAGCCTATATGGTCGTGAATCGAAAGACACGATGGACTTTGTTGGTAAATTTGCAACTTATCTTTGCTAATCATTTCCCATTGAACACAAAGAGTGCATGATGTTGAATATCTGCGACTTCTGTATATGTTGCAATACATTGCATTATCCTCGCAAACACAATGAATTGTGTACGATATGAGATGTCACTGTTGATAAATGAATTCTATTCCGGACTTAAATTCAGGTGTCGACAATAAGCTTAAGATTGGTTATTACAGGCTGTAATGTACGGAAAATAAAAGCATTTTTATAATGTACAAAATGTAAAGGAAAAAAAAGAAAACGGGCCAGCCATGTTAACAAGTTGAATGCTAGATATTTCGACTTATCTTGGGAGTACGAACAAGAAACTGCATTTTACGGACAGAACAAAAATACTGAGGTGACAGCGAATGGAGCTTTAAAAGATAATAACAGATGGCATTTCAGGCCCATATAATTCAGAGTGGCCTGTCAAGCAGCAGGCAGTGCTTCTGCAGAGAGCGCCCCCTTGTGGCGCGACGCGACCCATCATGTTATTATGTTTCAGCGAGCAGCACATCACTGACATCTCCGAGTTTAAATCACAATATTTTGCTATCAACGGTCACGCTCTCAGATTGTTCTGTGTAAAGTTGGCTCGTTCTGATCAGCCCGATCACTTCTTGAGTTGGGTATGCAGCAACTTACTTAGCACCTTTTGTTTTTAATTTCGAGACAGACCAAGGTGTTTAAGAAACCATTTGTCGCTTCCAACTCCACGCTCCACTGAAGAAAGCTTTTAATCTCTCAGTCCTCGTGGCTGTGCATTCCGTATGATCTATCTGACTGAAGCAATAATTGACACTCTTTGCCAGAAACGGAACAACTTAAGGAAGTAAAAAAAAAATCCCTGACTAGACTGCCGATAACTTCCTCGCCGAAAATTTATTACCTTTAAGTTTTCAAAAGGCACAGAGGTACGATTAGTTCTCCTCCGATATGTCACGGATAGCCAATGAAAGGAAAGACGCGTGATAAGATAGAGCCTTGATGCCTCGTATTAAGTCAATTTCCACAAATCAGGACTGTATCAATCAACTTGTTTGTAAAGCCGAGATCAGTCTAATGCATCCTCGGAGATAGCGCTCGACTTTCGTCGAATGAAATAGATTAGAGCTGTTCGGTTGGAGACGACACCCAGGAGATGGCGGTAATGAACCCCGTAGAATCAATTTCAGCAAAAGCGTTCTCTGTGTTTTCCCCAAACCAAGATTACCGGTGACGTCAAGTCTTGGATGATAACTCCGATCGCCACCTTAAAAAGAGTAATCATCGGTGGTAATCGAAGACGTCTTGGTAGCATGATGCTCGTTATTTGAACCCGTCTTTTTAAGGACATCAATTCTCATATTAACAGCGCTTTTTTAAGAGCCGTCGTACCTTCAAGCAATGATTCTTGGAACTGTCTCAAGACGTCACTGCCGCCAGTAAGAGCTTTCCCCGAGGCCTACAATTATCACAGATACATTACTCTTTTTAATTAACCTCATACTCCCATTTTACTGATCGACCTCCCCCTTTCGTAGCCCCCTGCTCATTCTTGCAGTATCATCTATACACCGACAAGATAAATCAATAAATCATTGCTAAAATCTCTGTCCTTTTTTTATGAAGCACACTTGCGTCGCCTTGCATCCTAAACGTGAATTAGCGTGCATCGAGGGAAAAAAAACTTGGTACCCGTAATTACATATTTCTCAATTCACACTAGTCAGCTCACTTTGAGGTTTAACACGATACTAGGTGTGTAGGTTTCCTCAACAGTTTGCCGACGATGCGCTTTTAAGCCAGGTACTTTGAATGTGCGACCTCTTCCGATGAACTTTGAATATAAAGAGGGCGCTGCTCTCTTCACTGATCTGTACTTCATGTATGTAGTTTATTCTTCCACTACCAAAACTATATTGATCAAAATACTGTGTGTTCTATATTTGTTCACAATTTGTTTGTTGTAACTCCCGATCATTTTCCAGGATTTTTGTTCAGACTGTTACTCATTCGTCTACAACAACATTGCATACTGTGCAGAATGTGCTGTTCGCAAGACAAATTATTTACACCTCGATGTATCTTCGGAAGAGGAGGAAGAATTATGTTCCATTCAACAAAAATAATGAAAACTTTACCGAAAGTTAAGGTGCTGCTTAACGGGTTGATAGACTTTCCTTACAGTATTTGAATATCACAACACCTTCATCGTTCGTCATGCTTTTTACCCTTGTTTGCAAAAGACTACGTATGCGTGCTTCAGATAATATGTTAGGATGGCAGTTTTACCAACAAACATAGTTGCAAAAATCTGGGCTCTTCATGACAGCGCCCTCTATGCTTGATTGACCATTCGATGGTCCTGGAAAGGAATGATTGCGCATTGTACATGAAATATAGAAGATACAAAAACAGAACAAACAGTTGACGAGGTGAGAAATCTGAAATCAAAATCTCATCAATCTGCTTTATCTGAGATGAATAAGAAGAGTGTGACCTATAAAAGCTTAAGGTAGATAAATACCAAATTGGTCATTTTTCTGTCAAATTTTCAAAATTCTCTGAGAATACGCCTTGAAATCAGGCCCATCATTGAGATGTGTCGCTAATTCATAATAAGTAATGGTTTCCGTGTAATTCACGATTTTTAAAAATCAAAACAAATGCACGTGGCTATCCCGGTCAAATCGGGGAGCTTTTGTAAACATTGTGGACACATTTGCATTGCTATTTGCATAATTCCCCTTGAGTGACACAGCGTTGCGTAATTTACATAGTGACGTTGTTGGGCTTCTCCAAAAACCAGGATTACTCCCGCCTGTCAACAATAAACCGTAACAATAATGTTTGTTGAAGCCTAGTCCAATAAGTCAGTTTTCGACATACAGAAGTGTTTCCGCTCAAAACGCATTGCGGCCAAAACCTATGTGTTTTACCAGTATGTTTCACGTCTAAGCTTATCCATACCCGATAGAAGTAAGACAATCAAAACTGTTCTCCATCCAACTTACTATTACGACCTCAAACCCCCAAAAATACGTCCAATTCTGTTAACATTTTACATGTGAGTCGTCACGTCACAAAGTTCCACACTCAAATTCTTCCTGTTCTGAATGAAATTAGGGCCGAAAAAAACAACCAAAAACCACGACTTTTCTGGTATATAATGTCGGTCAATACAATGTCTGACATTCAAAAACTGTTCCCAGAATCCCAACCTATGATGCTGAACACCAAATTATTGTGTCCGTTTCTGATTATATTTTGCATACCTGCTAAAGTCCGACATCCAAAATTGTACCACCTCTGAACTAATTGGAGCCGAAAAAACCGAACATCTTTTTTCTGATGCAGTGATTGTGTTTTATGCATCGGTCAGCCATGGTACAAACTCGGTAAAGTTCGCGTTGTGAGCTTATCATGCACCTTCCTCAATGCATCTGAACGTAATCACAGTGAATAAAGATTACATCCAAGTACCTCACCAAGGGTTTCAGTGTCGTTTTATTTTGGAAATGGTTGCAATGTCATACAATTTGACAGTATATCAGGCGACATCCCCCACGAACTCTTTTGAATTCACCCGAATTGGACGCGAAAAATATGCCGACCTCTCCTCGGACCAGATCGGCAAACGTTGCCAGGGTAACACAAGTATGCAATAATTTACAGTACAAATTCGTGTCCATATGACCTTTTTAAATATTTCAAAATTTTGTTTGGCGCAATTTTAAATTTTGGCAAGACTTTTATAGTAACATAAACCACAACAAAAATACAAAAATAATTACATTAACTCGAAGCATCATCGCCGAACTTGCCATTTCGAATCGACAACTGGTTTATCGCGTAGATGATCTCAACCACGCTGAGAAGTGACGCTGGCTTATCCACTGCTCTCGTTATTCCGTACCTCAACGCAGCGGGCAGCAGTCACGAACGAACGTTGCCATTTTTTGTTTTAATATGTCAAAGAAGGCGATATTTTATTTAGTGTTAATCGAAGTACACGACCCGTATTTCATTATCTGTACAAAAACTAACGTTGTGGGTGTTTAAGAATACGCATTCTGTTAATATCCCTGTGGTCACAGATTCCCAATCAACTTTCAGAAAAGTTGCCTTCGTAACTTTCCGAGACTCGTGATCAGATTGTTGTTTGACCAAATGCGAAATGTCGGCGAATAAATGTTACATGTACGAGCCAAAAACAGACAGATAAATAAATTTACGCGAGCCACACAACAAAATGGCTTTCATCCTGCCGCTCCAGACAAGGCCACGGTCAGTGATCGTTGTCTGGCTCAGAACACACTTACAAAGCCAGACTCGTTTTTTAACGGCACCATTAAGTTCAGACTGTTTGCTTGAAAGTGGTTTGGAGATGTGACCCTTCGAAAAAGTGGGTCACAAGCTTTTCTTTGATGCGAAGGTGCGTAGAGATTTACATGCATGAATAAATGACACCTCTGGTGAGACAAATTTTTGGCCTGTCTACAGCCTGGAAATTACACGGCTGAAAAGTTAGATCGTGTAGCTGGGACAGCTATCGCTACATAATTTAAATATACATGTTAATAGAGATTTATAATAAGCTGTTTGTTGGGAACGATAAAGTTGCTGTGCTACTTGTCAAAATTACGGTCCCTCCACAAAATCGGTAGTTTTCTGCGATTTATTTTATTTTCCTCGGAAGTTTTCTGTGAACAACTGTCATTCCCGATCGACATTATCACTAGGTAACAAAATATGCCAGCATTTAGGTTAATGCACGTTTAATTAATAAATGCCATGGCGTCGAAGGAACAAAACAGGTTTTTTTTGCGTTTTTCTTGTGAATGAGGTAGCCTTCTTTGGCACTTCGTCAATTCGCGCTCACAATTATCAGCTGCTTGCAATTCACACAGTCCATTGGGAACATAATGAACTCAAAATCTGTTTCTGAGTTCATTATGTTTCCATGGCGTGACAATTACAATTCCTTGAAAAGCACTTTAGTCTAACACCTTCAAGAGCGCATAACAAAAAACAAAAGCATATAAAGGAAATCCCAGACCACCGTCCCTCCACCCTTTTCAAGGAATTGTAATTGTCACGCCATATAATTTGAATGGGAACACCGTGAAAATATCGCAGACACTGATTTGAAGGATATTGTCTAGGCTTGTCAATGAAGAAATTTCAATTGGAAATCTCGCAGCGTGCTCGCTAAAGGGAGGGAAAACCGCCTTTTGGAAGGTTCAGCACAACGCTTTTCACGTGACTCTTATGCAAATAATGACCGTGTACTGTGCTTCGTCGGATAGCTCTATATTAGGGCTTTCAGAAAATGTATACTTTATTGGGGTTTGGGACTTCTTCAATTGAGAAAAAAAAATAACATCTGAAAGTGTTTTAAAAGGTATTTATCTACCTTAATGCCTAACGCGCCGTTTTTATCGCGCCTCTTAAATTTTATGATCTTACCGTTGGTCATAAAAGCATTTACCGCCAACCGACGTTTGCCACGACATAAATCCTGCACGAGAAAGTGAAAACAAAGGAATTGGAATTTTTCAACTGGATTCCACAGTTTTGGTTGGTGCCACTTCCAGTCCCCTCAGGAAGAATGCAGACAGTAGCCTACACAATGATTATTCCATCCCGACTCGCTTAATTAAAGCGGTTTGACATCGTCATACATATTCGTTCGCGTTACGCAATATACCACCCGAATCGACGCGACTTAGGCCAACAAATGACCTGCGTTTTTCTGCGTGTCAAGGCAATGCATAAGCAAAACAAAATCCTGCGAAAATTGTACATCCTAATCTTATATCGACAATTTCCGCATAAGAAAGAACATTTTACGATTTGGAGTGATTACAAGATTGCAGTCAATGTAAGCTTTTAAACATAACCAATGGTGGATAATTTTTAATACACAATTTACTTTCACACAAATAACATGCAAATGAAGACATATTAAATACAAATATGCTTAAAAGTAATTTATGATACATTTTCCGGTGTCACCGGATTGTCGGAAAAAAAACGTGAAAGGAGACCTTTTGTCGCTATTCCTTACCAGCCCAGCCATACACACTTTACATACAGCTCACATACAGTGTATATACGTTCATTAGCGTTGACTCAACAGGTTGCGGGTATAACATGGTGGTCAGTAAAATGAAGCTATGTAACGCCATATTTGCATACAAACATACATATAAGGGTATGTGGTAAAAACAATGTCATGCATGCATAAATGATAACTTTTGATCTTACAATACCAATTACACGAAACGTTCACAAAAATGACCGAGATCGCAATAAAAAGGGAAAAGTCTAGTATTTGTACTGACAGGCGTCGATATAAGGACAAATATGTTAACGAGAACTATACGAGCACGAATACCCACCGTAACTGCATAATTGTATGAAATTCTTGTATGCTATAAAAAGAGCTTGCGATCGTAGACATATTTTCAATTCTTTTCTAACCGTCTTCAGTTGTTAGCCTCAGCATATATTAAAAAAAACCCAACAAACAAATAAATAAACTGTTCACTTCATTTGCAACTCTAAAGAAATTAATGAACTGAAAGAGCGTTTTTTTAGAACTCTGTCCAGATATGTTGTAATATTCCCGCCCAAATTGATCAGACAAAGTTAACATTCATATACGCAAGGACAACGCTTGAGTTAATCCTTTGTAATCGATACATCGGGTTTAAAAATATTACTAGACGTAAGGGCACAGTTTATAACAACACCGCCACATGCGTAATGCCAGTAAATGCCATGTTATAGGCCTAAAGCCCCATTCAAACTAAATTTTTACGCATGCTCAAAAGAGAGATTCCCTCTCTTTAACCCTTTCACCAGTATGGTCTGGCCCTAAGCTATTGTTATCAGTGGCGACTTTGGACCGGTTTACAGAGAATTAGGTGTGAACAGGTTATGGTGGGAGACAGAGTTTGCACACTTTTTAAAGCTCTAGGTGTAAGAACAATGTTCGTCGTCTAGTTTTTCAATTCATTCAGAAAGGCACAGCAGTGTTGCAGCCAGGATTTTTAAACCAGGGGACACTGTGTCCCGCTACTGTCTATTTTTGGGGACATTTTGTATATTTTGGGGACAACATAAACATTAGCAATCACTTTTCCGATGGCATCCTGCACCTCTTGGGCAGTTTGTCGGGAGGTGTAACTTGCATTCTGTCCGATCCGCAACTTATCCACGGTTTGAACGCCTTGCAATTTCAGGAATTTCAAGAAGTGATTCATATTTTCGTGTGGCAATGTCCTCCTTTGCCAACCAATAAACCGACTGCATTGCCGATATAATCTCTTGATCGTTTTCTGACAGAGCTCGATTGACGGCGGTGTCGAAACCTCTACGCAAGGCGACTTCTTCAATTGCTTGCAAGTGATCACTACACAGCGCATATGGCGGTCTATGTTAATGTACGGAAATTTTCATATCCAGACTGTTCAGTAAACGTATTTTGCTTGCCAGTTTCACGACAAATCTTGCAATGTATATGTTTCTTTTCACTGTTGTATTCCAACCAGTTAGAATACTTTTCATTTTTCCTCCAACTCTGTTGAAACTTTCGTTCCGTGGTTTTCTTTTTCTTCGAATCTGGTGGATCGCACTGTGTCATGTGTTACAATCAGATCGCGTCGAGTGTGAGTCATCACCCAGGGCAACAGACGGTGTTTGATCGTCATTGCGATCGCGATCGGTTGACAAACTCCGAGTTGGACTCGTGAAAAATGATGTAATTCGCTTTTGACTTCCTGCCATATTGAACTTGCCTACCGAAATGCCGTTCAACTGTCGATGCATGGCAATAGAATGGAATTTTCCGCGAACGAAAAGAAAATGCATCAGTCGTCAATCAACTTTGTATCATTTTGCGACTTATTTGTTTTACAAAACAAAAAAACGGACTACTATTGAATTTTGCGGAAGTAGTTGTAGCAGTATGCGGTATCTGCCGCCAATCAGCGCTCTGTCGGACTACAAATCAAAGCAAATTGTAATATCAAGTGACGGTTTTAATTAGCTCTGAAAGTACGTAAATAAAGCCTCAAAAGAAACATGCAAAATAAAGGTCGCCGTCAGTGTCAGATATTACTTGCAGACGACAC